>NW_013667332.1:244494-248444 GCF_000517525.1 Limulus polyphemus | reverse complement strand
ATTTTCTTTTTCCTCCAACAACTGTTGTAATTTCTCTTCTCGTTCTTCTTGTTTCTTTTCTCGTTCTTCTTGTTTCTTTTGCTGTTCTTGTATTGCTGCCATCAAGTCTGCTGTGCTGTAGTTTGATTTGCCGCTTCTCGTTTCCATTTTTTTTGTCCCACTCTCTGACACCAATTTGTTACGTCTCCGTTTGTTAATTAACTTTCCGTAACTTCGTTCCGACGAAACTTTAGCGACACAAGTCCTTACTTAATAAAACTGGTTTATTCTTTCTGAATATAACTTCACGATACACTTGATTTCAACATTCGCGCTAAAACAAATGTTATAACGAACGTTAACTTCAACAATACTTTCTCACTGCAGATCAATTACTCACTACCTACACACATATTATTGTCACGTCACGCCGTGACCATCTTATATATACCCAACTATCCCGTTCCTTCGGGAGTGCTCTAGCATTTACTAGATTGGGGGGTGGTCTACTAGAAAGCAGGTGGCGTGACAATAGTCACGTGATCTCGCTGACGCAACAATACTTTTTTAAAAGGTATGTGACGTCCATATGGCGTGTACGTGTTTTTAGGAATAGTTTATTTGTTGTTTGTTTGTTTTAGAGCAACGTCACATTAAGCTATCTGCTGTGTCCACCGTGAGAAATTGAACCTTGGATTTTATCGTTTTAATTCTGTAGATTTACCACTGTCCCACCAGCAGACAGTTTTCCTGGAGTTTTAACATAAACATGCGGTACATAAAATTGTTGAGATTGCCTTATTCTATGTTCCCTATGCTAAATGTGCCACTGGTGGATGATTTCTGCCAGTCAAAATTGCATCCTTGACAATGAGAACCCATGGGTGAAGACCATGACCCAAAGGGCGAGTACCTTTCAGGTTTAAGGTTTTCTGTGACACTGATGGCAGCTTGTAATATCTGGGGTCATGCAAGGTTGTATGATGAGTCAGCTCAAATAGCTCATCGTTTTGTAGCCCTTGACCAATTACCAACCATCCATTGGGATGTTGAAGTCCCTGTTATTGGCTTCCATCTTGAACCAAGAACGTTCGCTGCATATCATTCTGGCATTCATTGGAATTATTAAAGAAAAAGGCTTTGAACTGGCACACACAAAGGGCTTTGTCAGCAAGGCCAAGCAGATCCCACTCCGAAGTTCAAGGGGACAGCAAGTGAAGTTCTTGAAACGTTTCTAGCATGTCACTGATGGACTCAGGAATAGGCTGTCAAATGCCTGACCTTGAGGTTGGATGGTTCTGTTATTGAACACTTAAATGAAGAGAAGCAAGACAACTGGGAAAATGTGGTGTTTGAACTGCATCACTAATTCAACCCAGCAAACAATTAGGCAATTCACCAGGTTAAGTTCAAGGTTCAGAAGAGGATTGGCACTGAGGGACTGGCCACCTATGTAGACTATCTATGCTGACTGCAAGGGAAGACATTTCAAGCAAAAGCTTCCACAGATTGGAAGGACATATTGGCCAATAAATTCATTGAGGTGCTTCCTAATGAGCTTATGCAGCAGCAACTGGGAGTGAGGGATATCATCACTCTCATGAAAGCCATGTCCATTGTGACATTCTTTGAAGTGGCCACTTCAAACCAGCTGTTAGAGAAGAAGAAGCCTAAAGTGGTAACTCCACAAACAGATGACAAGGTTCAGGTGCTTCCACTACAGTGGAGTAAACCTAGTTGGATGATTCACAAACAGCCATCTCCACAGGATGGAAATGTGAAGCGACCACACTATTCTTCAATGAATGGGTAGGTCTATGCAGGTCGTCTCAAGGAGCATATGTCAGAGCAAGATCTGTCTACAGAATATATATACTACAGCAAGATCTGCCTATGGGACATGTGTCATCACAAAGGCACATACTACCACAAGATCATGAAAATACATGCTTCCGCTAGGTCTTTCCATTAGTTATATACTGGCCACTGCCAATATTCACCATGTCCAGGACAGGAAGAGCAAAGCCTCTGCATTATTTGAGAACTTGTGGGGCACTGATGAAAGAACTGGTTATACTTTAGAGCACAGCCAAGATGGCAGAGCTATTGATTCCAGCTGATGACTTAGTAGATGCTAATCATCCCATAATGTCAGCAATTTCTCAAGTAGAAAAGTAGGCAAGGGTATTAATATTGGCTCTTGGATCAGCAGGTCTGAGATGACCAGCATAAAGCAGTAGATGTTATGGTAAGTGCTTTGGAAAAATGATGGAGCCCAAGCCGGGCTTGGTCATTGGCTTGTGGGAAAACAGGAGGTAATTTAACCAAATAGTTTAATGTTGAACCTTTTAAGTTTGTTTTAAGTTTGTTTGTTTTTAATTAAGCACAAAGCTACACAATGGGCTATCTGTGCTCTGTCCACCACGGGCATCGAAACCAGGATTCTAGCGTTGTAAGTCCACAAACATACCGCTGTGCCACTGGGGGTTACATATTTTTAAGTTGTAATTTAAATATTTTGCATTAATATATATACTTTATAAAGCAAATAATGTTTTCTAAACATTTTTACATATAAAGTAAGAGATATCTATGGATATTCATAAAATACGCTCTCAGTGACACAGCGATATGTCTGCAGACTTACAACGCTAGAATCCGGGTTTCGATGCCCTTGGTGGGCAGAGCACAAATAGCCCATTGTGTAGCTTTGTGCTTAACTTCAAGCAATCATAAAATACGCTTCGTAAAATCAATAGTGTTTTGCTAAATGTTTCTTTTTGTGTACAGTTTATAATATTTTCTTGTGATTAGCTAAGGTACATAAGGCTGAAACTAAAGATGTTTCATACAAGTTTTATGGAATGAAAACACAAAATGACAATTTTTGAGATATATTGAAATTAAAAACTAAAGAGATTGATTTGATGTGCTATTATACAATTTCTAAAAATAATATATATATATATATATGTACTGTATCATTCCCCTTGTGTGTCAATGGTAAGTTTACAGGCTTACAATATTAAGTTTGAGGGTTTAATTCCCCGCAATGGATAAGGCACAGATAGACCATTGTGTGGCTTTGTGCTAAAACCAAAGAAATAGTATATTAGAACAAATATTTTTATACATGTTAGTTCTGTTAAAGGTTTTGTTTCTGTAATGTTTCTTTTATCTATGTTAGAGGATACTTTTGTATTATATGACATTGTATTTTTATAATTCTTCAAGAAGACTTTGTTAAAGAGGATTTATCATGTATTTTTGTATTGCAAGATTTATGAATCTTTGTTAAATGATTTTACTTGTCTTTCTCTTTTATACATAGTACTGTGAATTGTGTTTGTCTGGTACAAATCTTAGGTACCATAGATGCATAGGTTCACAGTTTTGATTTTTCATTATTTCATTGGTTTTAAAGTTTAAAGTTAGTGAGAGCCTGAAAATAAAGGGAAGTAGAAATGTAGTATTTGAAGTACACAGCGTGGTCACAAGTAAATAGACACCACCTTTTCAGAAAAAATGAAATTTTCCAGTCATATTCACATGAATTGATATATTTATAATTTAATTAATATCTATTAGATCTTCCTTTCGCTTCGTGGAGTTCGTTGATCCTTTGGGGCATCGTGAGAATCATCTCGTCAATTTTATATTGTGGGATTTTTGCCCACTCTTGCTTCAAAACTTGGAGTAGATCGCTCTTGGAAGTTTTTTTTTGTTGTTGTTGTTTCTTGATTTGCCGGTCGAGTATGGCCCAGAGGTTTTCGATGGGGTTTATATCAAGAGATTGGCTTGGCAACTTCTGGATACCATTTTCTTCCTACCACTTTTGGGTGTTTCTAGCAGTGTGACACGGTGCTCTATCTTCCAGGAACAACGTTGTGTTCTTGTCCACGAAACCAAAGGAATAAAGTGGCAAGAGTCCTTCCTCCAATATTTCGACGTATTTCGCAAAATTTATGCTG
>NW_013667332.1:228171-243766 GCF_000517525.1 Limulus polyphemus | reverse complement strand
ACAAGATAATTAGTGTGCGGACCATTTTCATTTATATAGTGCTATGTGAACACAAATTAATTAGCATAAATCAGTTAAATGACGAAAAATTAGGTGTCTATTTACTTGTGACCACTCAGTGTACACCAAGTGTTTATTTTCATTTTAATTTATAAAGGGGAACATTCCATGATCTCCAAAATTTTCAAATTCTTTACAGTTAAATACATTTAATGAACGTGTTGAATATATAGAGTGTAGATAACCATCTTTGAAATGCGATGACCCTATAATTGTGCAGGCCACACATTGTCAAATTCACACTCCTTCTGGATATTCTGGATTTATCTTTGAAATGTGTCACTTGTATTAATGTATTCTTTAGTGTCATCAGTCGTATAAACGTTTAGAAATAATACAAAGTACTGTCTTGCATATGTTTCCCAATGGGATGGACACGTTAAGTGTTTAACAAATGCTCCCAGGGAGACTTGACTTTGTTTGTTTGTTTTGAATTTCGCGCAGAGCTACACGAGGGTTATCTGCGCTAGCCGTCCCTAATTAGCAGTGTAAGATAAGAAGGGAAGGCAGCTAGACATCACCACTCACCGCCAACTCTTGGGCTACTCTTTTACCAACGAAAATAGTGGGATTGACCGTCACAATATAAAGGTCGAGCATATTTGGTGGGACGGGGATTTGAACCTACGACCCTCAAGCGCCCTAACCACCTGGCCATGCCGGGCCTTGAATTTGTTCAAATAATTATGTGATGTTTGATTTCTTCGGCCTTATATCGATTCTTTTTTGATAAAAATCTCTATTTCCACGTTTAGAGAGAAGTATGATCTTTATTTAGGTTTGTACGCACGTAGAAAAGTTTCGTTTGTTTTTCTTGTCTTTTGAATGAATAAAATATTTTTGTTTTATCAAAAAAATTGTGTTCAATCTCTTTCCGCAAGATCAGGTTAGAATTGAATTTAACTTCATATACCTTTTTTGCTAAACTTCTTGTTAGATCAGTTATCATTCTTATCTGTAAGTTATCAGTTTACCTGAGAATATCACATAGTATCCAACAGTTTGTGCATAACTTTTCAAGTACCCGAGGTCACTGGTTGAGGAATTTGTCACCAATCCGAACTCAACAAAGAGAAAAAACACAGTGAAATGCTCATAAAACTTGTTGGTTGTTTATAGAACCTGATAACCATGCCATCACAAAGATACGAGTGTCAAATATCCAATAAAATAACAATTACAGAGGCTTACTTGAACACCAGAGATATTTTCATTGCTGAAATTAAACTGATGTTGAATGACAGAATAGTATGATCTTCAAAGAGTGTTGAGTCGTCTTAAGTACTAATTGTAAAAAAGGAGGCAAATCCAAGGTGAGTGAATGCTGTGACATGTGACAACCTTTCCTTTGCCATGAATCAATGAAAGTCTGGATACGTTGAAGGGTATCTATTGGCCTTCATTATCCTAGATCAAGAATTCTTCCACTGACAAGTTGCAATAGATGATGAAAGTAGACCTAAGACAGCTTTCAGAATTAAAAAGGGCTATATGAATTCTGTATAATGATATTTAGTCTATGTAATTCACGTGCCACTTTCGAGAGGCTGATGGAGCTTACAGTTAGACGACTGCAATGGAAGAAATGTCTCACCTACGTGGATGACTTTTTAGTTTGTGATCATGTTTCATACTGTCACTGTGATCCTGGGAACTGCATTTCAGCATGTCAAAGATGTAGTCTTTGAACTGAAATAAGGAAAGTATTTGTGTTAATCTGCTAGATAATGGAGTTCTACGTTGCAAAATGTGTTGATATAGAGTGTTATATGATCCTGTAAAGATCAAAGTGGTGAAGGGCTAACCCAACTCTGAGATCAAATGAGAACTTCGCAGTTTTTAGGGTCAAATTGTCTTATTTGTGTTTTGTAACAAATTATAAAAAAAAATCCTATCACTTATCTGCATAACTAAGGTTGATGTTCCATTTGGGTGAATGAGTGGTGAGCCTAAGAAAGTAAGTCAGTTACTAGCATGCCATGAATAAAGCACTAGTGTTGGCTTATCCGATTTAATATCGCCCATTTGTCTTGGATATTGACATTAATGATATGGAATTGAAGTGGTTTCGTCACCTTTCCAGGATATCAAGAAGTGTTCAGTCGTGTGTGAGTAGTATGTTACCAGATTATGAATTCTGATACTGCACAAAAAAAAAGAAGAAAAAGACACTGCTTTCAAACGAAATATCTACCAACTATTATTAAAACAATTATTTGTATGCTAGGAAGCTTACTATTTAAGTGGACCTAATTTCATTTGAAGTGGTTAATGAGTTTAAAAACTCTGAAAGATAAGGTTACATTCTGGATAAAAATAAGCTACAACTTCGCACGGGTCAGTAGTATGGAAATGGTGATGGGTAAGTCATTAACTATTTGTTGTATCCCCGATCCTGGACACCTTGCATTGGTCAAAGCCATTGTAGTACCATTTATGACAAACATATACAATTCTATTTCTCTGTCGACACCATAACTAAAAGACCTAGGCATAGTTTGAGGGGTACGTGCTACGCAGCAAAATTGAACCTAATAATCATAAATTGGTGAAACTAGTGCTGATGCACATAATATCTTTGACATGTTAATTCAATCCATCACTGAAGTGATTCACGCAAATCAAAAGCCTATTTCAAAAGCCATTTTTTCCCAGATTTATGTCAAATGTTGGACATGGTGAAAATATGCACCACATCAGCCTGACAGTAGGGCTGAATGGGTGATACAGACTGTTAAGCATGTGCTTGCAACTTTTGTAAACCTTCTTTAATCTGATTAGGACGTGAACCAGTCATATGGCGTGATGGTATATTGTGGAATTGAAAATATTCAAATGATCGTTCTCATAATCTTCTGAAGTTTGGCCAAGAAGTAAATTTGATGTATAGCTTTCTGTCCAGTGCAGAAGTACTACAGTGAATATGTGGAATGTCAGTTTCTGCAATAGATTATGCATGTAAAGTTGTGCATCAATACTTGAATGTGCTATATGTCAAAAGAGTTATTACAACAAAGTTCTGGTGGAATGTAAGTTTGAGCATAGTGACTGTGTATGCAAATGGCACATGGCAGCAGTATATAAGCAAGTCGGTTCTCGATGAACTGATCTGTATTTTGTGTATCAACACCTGAAGATGAATTATGAGCTGCAGTGGTCACATGACATGTAAAAGTGCAATGAACTTATTGACAAGTTAAATCTCTATGTCAATTGTGAACTCTGTCTTAGATGCTAATTTTATGGCTTTATGTTTATGACAGAATGACTCCATTGACAGATTTCTCTTGAGTGCATCATCAATAGTGCACACTATGATTTAAATAATAATAATCCAATGATCATCATATTTTTTCCCAGAGTAATTTTGCCATTTCTTAAAAGAATTATGAATATTTCACAATTTTACGATCGTAAAAAAGAAACATCGGATAAAATAATCCCTATAGTGGATAATAATAGTTCAAGGATTGTGATGGGAAGCCTACAATGTTCTTGGAGTGTTTCAATGGCAAACATAAATGCAAATTAGAATGAATTAAATATTCATTTTCTATCTTTTTTTCCAAATTCCATAAAAAGACTTTCTAAAAACAATGTCTAATTAGTTTTTGCTCCACTTAGTCATTATGAAAATTTTCTTTCCATTTCATTTCTATTCTTATTATATTACAGTTTTCATAAAAGTGTTTTATTTATGAAAGAAGTCTCAGTTTATTTTTGCTTCATTTACTCACAATGATAAATTTAATGCCAGTCTCTAGATGTAATTTTAAAATAAAAAGTGATTTAATCATGTACATTTGTTTTATTTAAGTTGTCCTTTCAACATGGCATTCGTACTCCATCAGTGATACATGATGGAAGGAGTGGCTTCATTATAGCCGTCCGTACAAAATAAATACTTTCATATAGGACTTTGGAGATATGAGGTGCGGTTACATCTTATGGGTGCTGTGTACCACGGGTGGCACACGACGTCCAACAGAAAACATGCAAATGTACCACCGGTAGCGCACAATGTCATGAACGTGTTAAGCTGCTGGCTGTCAAAGGTGCCCTCGTATGCATTACGTAGTCTGCAATGAGAGAATGATTGGCCTTCTTTCTCTTCGCCTAAATCGGTTCAACCTCTTATTGAATAAAGTTTTGATCATTGTTGTCTTGAGTTTCTATAGACACTATCTTCAGGGTTTTCTCGTAAAGACGCTGAAACTCTTCATTTGATCTTAGCTTCTCGGGGCGAATGTAAAGTTTTCCAATGCTCTTGGTTGCTTGTTCAGCAGTCAAAGATGAGCTTTGTAGCTGTTTGGAGTTGTTTTCCAAAGAAAAGCTATCTCGTTCATGGCAACAACTTTGAACATCTCAAGGAAATACTTGATTTTGCGAAGTATACCTATCGATTTTTGGCGACAATCTGAAGTGACTGTGATATCATTCGACAGATGCCTCAAGGTTTTCTTAAGTTCATGATTTTCTTGATTAGGACATCTGCAGCAGCACCTCTTATGGTCCTTCTCGCTCTCGAAAAATGTTTTAACTTCAAAATACCTCGAGTGCTATCAGGAACCTCCAACATTTAATTTTGCACATCTTGAAAGAGCAAAACTCTTTTTGGGGTCACGCCAGCAAGAGCATACACGTCTCCACAGCATCTTCTACCATAGAAGAAGTTAAATTTGTATCTTTAAAAACCAATTCGTTGCAGTGAGAAAAGCAATGAATGTACAGGGCATGCTTACACACTTGTTCTTTTAATAAAACTGCTAACCTCTTCATTGCTGATGCGCCATCAAAAGCCATACCATCCATCTTATCAATGTATCTTTTACGTATTTCAATAAGGTTTCAGATGCCAACCCTTCTTCGCAGGGCGTTATACTAACAAATTCTTCAAAACCTTATATGCATCATTGCAATAACGAAAAGAGAACGATAACTGATAGGTTTGGACACATTACTTGATTAGTCACAGATTATGGTATAAAATCCACTTGCACTGACATCACTAATCAAGCTTTTTCTTGCACTCAGAACTAATTTCTCTTCTTGCTCAGTAAGAATATCATAAGATGTATATTGATTTTCTTTTAAAAGAAGATCCAATCCTGGGTTAGTGATTGCCTTGTCTTTATTGAATTGAAAAACGTTTGAATCTTTATTTGAATGTCAGCGTATCTCAATGCTTTGCTGAAGAAGCGTTTTCAAAGTGTTCAGGTGGACTACAAGACCTTGTCTTATTTGATGCTGTTGTTCTTTTACATGATCATCGAATTAGCTTTCTATTGCTACCTGCTTTATACTCTATTCGTTATTCGCACGTTTATGGCTCTCACTTTCCATGTGGTGATCAATACGTTCTTTTCCTTTTTCCGGTTGCGAAAGCCAGTTGAATTTTTATGAAAGATGAATGGTGATGTGTCATGCGGTTATTTGTATTCGGTACAGACTTCACAAAAAGCTGCTCGCTTGTCACGGTGATACCACAACCACTCATAATTTTGGATCCATACCAGCTGGAAGTACCTTCTTACATTTTCACTGCGTCTTTTCTCCTCTACATTGTATTCAGTTGTAGATTTTATCCATGGACTGGCAGTGAAAGATGCACATGAATCTCTGACTTCTGAATCCTCTAAGAAATCTAATTGGAGAACACCAGTTTCAACTTCAGTGGCAATTTTTGCATCTCTGTAACCGTGACTTCTCCTCTCTTCTGATTAATTTTGAAAAATTTGGTTAGACACCTGTCCTGCCGAATATGAACAGGCCTCATACAGAAAGTATGTTGATGACACGTATTTACTCTTTCGTGGCCGTAATCACATCAAACAATTCTTGGATTATTTAAACTTGAAACAGCTTAACATTAATTGTACTTGTGAAACTGAAAAAAAATGGTAAATTGCCTTTTCTTGAAGTCTAAATTAGCAGATTAGATAATCACTTTGCAACATCTGTTTATGGTAAGCAAACATATTCAGGATTATACACTCGATTTGACAGTTTTATTCCGAACTACTTTAAAGGTAACCTTATACTAAGTCTTCTAAATAGAGCATATGACATCTGTTCTGACTACCTCTCTCTTTATTCCGAAATAATCAACCTACAGAATGTTTAATAAATAACGGCTATCCCTTACATTTTATTCAAGCTCTTACACGAAAGCTCCTTTTTCACAAAATTGAACCCCAGAAAAACCACACACTGTAGACAAATACCCATTAAGACTGATTGTTCCTTTTTTAGGTAAACAAAGTTTTATAGTGAAGTCACAAATTTGAAGAATAATGAAAACTTTTATCCACAAGAAAAACTACATATGATATTTAGATCACCTTTTAAGATTCAAAACCTGTTCAGGTCTAAAGACCTAATGCCTACCCCTATGCGTTCCAGGATCGTGTATAAATACACACGTGATGGCTGTAATGCCACTTACATTGGAAAAACTATATTCCAATTACGCCTGCCAACATACGGGAGTATCATTCCAGTATAAAACTATCACAACTTCCAGACTCCGCAATTCACACACATATTGAACATAGCAGCCACCACATCTTGATTAATAATTTCAAAATCATCTTATCTGGATCATCCAATACTGAACTTTTATTTAAAGAAAGTTTAGCTATTATGAATGAACTCCCTGCTTTAAACAATAACACAGCCTCGCTACAATTAAGCCTGTTTTAATAACTTGTATAATTTTGTCACAGTTGATGCACTTTACTATTCTTTTCGATTTGTTGTTTGCCGTTGTTTTTATTTGACTTCATTCTTTTATTCTGTATTTAGATTAATCTTTACATAATGTTTGAACACTATAAATAGTTGGTATCTAATAATTTACCTTGTTAAATAAAGCTTGCTGAAAATGGTATATGTACATTTCGAAACGTTCGAGAATTAAATGTTTGTTACCGTACACACGTGTAAAATTTTCATTGTTGCTGTCGGTGTACTGTTTATCATTACACTATGTCAGTATCTAAATTTCCTAAGGCCAAGAGTAAGTCTACACCAACCGCATAAAAAAGTAGAAATAATAAAGCAAATCATATTTCTGAAAATGTCATCATGCTGCCCCGTAGCTCCGGCTCCTTTGTATACACATGTTTCCATGCATGAAAGAGTCAGGGAAATGTCAATAAATCATACAAATGAAACACACACACACACACATATATATATATACATCAAAAAATTTAGGCTCGGTCTTCCACATACACTCATGAGCGCAGAAGACAGAGAGCTCTCGTTAATGAAAATGCAATACTAAATACACAAAGTAAGTTGCAATAACTTAAATATATACAGAATATACACTTATCCCAAAGATCATCTGAGACACCAATCCTACTCACCTAAGTTTTGCCTGCAGATTCTCTACATCCTCTATTTTCTTGCTCTTAGACACTTTTGATGCCTTTAGATCATCATGTGTTTTACTGAGGACTTTCTCAGTGTCAATAAGCGTGATATGCAGGCGAAACATTTTATCCTCGTGGCATATCAGAGGGTTACTTTCACCTCAGCCAATCTTCCTCCTTGTTGTACAGGACAAATGTTTCGACCCAGTCAGTGGCCATTTCCTGACATTGCTTTTTCAGCAGTGGAATCAGCTCGAGTGTTAGGTGATGCATCACCTTGGATAGTTTAGCTGAGATTTCTACATTCACTGTTCTCTGGGCTGGGGCTCAACATCTCTTTACGCCTGGATCCTCTCTCACAATGATTGCTTAGGTCCTGCTTAGGTGGCCAGTGATCAACATCCTGATTTTACTGATTAACTAACAGAATTAGTTAGACAATTAATTATACAGAATGGAGAAAATATACTACAATCCATTAAGTATTTCAAATTTAAATTCAAATGACATATTACCACGAACTGTTTGTAGGGAATAAGGACTCCTCAGTAAGGATAACAGAAGGGAACTGTTATAGATGTGGAAACCTGTCCCTTCAGCTGAGACTTTGAGGAATTAAAGGATGAGTCATCGAACTCAACCAGACCAAAGGAACAAAAAAAGAGTTAACCAGATACTGGGAAACATGAATTAGCTGGACTTATGGAGCAAAATTCAGCTGAGAATATACTATCTGCTCCAAATAAGGTAAGTTCATTATTTAAAGGAACGAGTCAATGGGCTTACTTATGGAGCAAAGTTCAGCTGAGAATATACTATCTACTCCAAATAAGGTAAGTTCATCATTTAAAGGAACGAGTCAATGGGCTTACTAATGTGAAGCCTTGCAGTATGATGATAAACGATAGTTCTACAGCTACAGTAATTCGACCTTATTTGGTAATGAAAAGTGATAAATTTGATCCAGAGATGAATAAAGAGGGAGTGATGTAAATAACAAGTAGACATAAAGTTCCAAAAAATGGAATACTATAAATTACTTTTACTTTTGGAAGTTTCTTTATGCCTCAAGATTTGTAAGTAGTTGATATTGAGTGAGAATGCATATTAGGAACTGACTTCATGCAGAGACATTGATGAAAGGTTAAAATAATTTCAAACAGCTTCAGAAAATCCCTGTGAACTACATGACAATCACTATAACAGGGGCCGAACTTTCCGTGACAGCAAAAAAAAGTAGTAATTGTGCCATCAAAAAGTGAATTTCTTATACCATGACTCTTTGAAAAAGAAATTTGCATATAGTGATTGAGTCATAATAGAACCAAACACTTGAGCATGGCCTGATGAACTAATAGTAGGTAGAACTATAGTGGACATGAAGAATAAAAATGTCATTATTATGGCAACGAACACAAGAAACCATAAAATTCAAGTCAGACAAGACAGCCTATACTGCAGGAAATGGATTGTGGCTTTTTGTTGTGTTCTCATTTGGATTATGTATTGCTCCTGCTACATTTCAATAAATAATGGAGTGTGATCTGAATTACCCTGAAACATCATACTGTTACGACAGCAGAAGCCACGTGACGCTAGTAACACGTCATGAACTTCTAGAAGGATCCTGTCCCTTCCTGAATGCTCGAGCGTTTAATAGATTTTGGTATTCTTTTATATATAAGACGGTCAAGACGTGACGGCAACAATGTAATGTGTAATTGAACTGCGGACAGAGAGAGAATATTGTTGAGTCGAGCACGTGAAACGTTCGTTGTGAATTATAGCGTTTGTTATAGCGCGACTGTGGAAATTAAGTGTATTGCAAAGTTGTATTTAGAAAGAGTAAACCAGTTTTATTTAAGAAAGGACTTGTATCGGTAAAGTTTCTTCGGAAATAATTTTTTACGGAAAATTAACTAACGACCGGAGGCGTAACAATACTATCAACTTGGATGACATAATTTCATATGGTAATAACTTTGATAATGCTTGTGAATAGCTAAGAAACATTCTGAACTGGTGTGGAAAGAGAAACTTATGCTGAATTCCAAGAAGAGTGAATTATTCCATCAACAGGCGAGTTTCTAGGGTCACATTGTCAACAAAGAAGGAGTGTCTACAGATCTAATGGAGATTGACTCTGTCCCAAATTGGCCAACAACAATTATAGTACCTCCATGAGGTAAGAAGATTTCTTGGACTGTTCTTATATTATTGTCAGTTTGCAAGATTATTCTCTGACAAAATTCATCCTCTACACCAATTATTTGAAAAGTCAAGTAAGTTTTGTTGAACTGCTAACTGTAAATAAATATTTAACGAACCGATGAAGGAACTGACCACATCTCCTGTACTCCTGTATTAGCATACTTAACTCCGGAAGATCCACTCAATGTGAACACAGATGACGGTAATTTTGCAATGGGAACGGTTTTGTCAAAAAGTACAACATGAAGAAAAACATGCGATTTCCTACAATATCAAGAGAGAGTGAATGTCGCAGAAAGGAAGTATTGCACAACTTGAAAAAAGCTACTAAGTGTTCCTCAAACACTAAGTTCATAACTACCTATTCAGGCAGATGTTTGCACAACGACTGATTGATCGCACTTAAACATTTTCTTAACAAAAAAGCTACCTATATCCCCTTATAGACAAAGCCAGAAAACACAACAAAGCTTTATATCACATGTCTCACATATTTCGTATGCGATTTTTGTGTTCTGTTATTTTCATGAGCTCAATTTTTGATTATATATACATTCTTTATATCGTATACTTTTAATTGCTAAGCCTGATGAAGCGCACAATCTTGAAACAAAACATGTTTTCGCTATAGACGTGTTCTGCGCACGAACTTAATTTAATACGAAACAAAAAATAAAATAACCTACATTGATCATTCTTACAACATTAGTTCAACGGTTGAAATGGCTGGTGTAGGTAGGCTGTTTCGGCAGGGTGCTAATTATCTGAAGAGCAAAGAATTTCGTCAATATCTATGCAGGTTAAGCATTTTATTGATTTAATTAAAGTAAATTCCATAAGTGGCATTACATGTAAGTGTACTAATAAAGTGTAACTCGCATATAAAGTGATTTCGCTTTTAATGTTTTATGTAAATTGTTGGCTTACTTCCCATTGTAGTATTACACTCTACAGCCGTACTACTACAACTACTAGCGATTTCAACATATCGTTGGTAATGGTGGTAGGATCGCTAAGATTGAGAATTATTTAAACTATACTTAGAAAGATATCCATTAATGTACCTTTAAAAGTTGGGACAAAATATTATTAAATTTTCCATTTAGAGAACAAATGTCGTCATAGTATATGTTGAATATTAGTTATTTGAACTTTTAGGTTTTTTTTGTCGTTTGGAAAACAACTGCAGTTTTTAAAATTTCTAGTCCAATATACTGTTTTATAGTATTTAAAAAGGGATTAGAATAATAACATAATTACCATATGAATAAGTTATCAAATATATAGTATTGTGTTTATAATATGATGTTTTATAAACGGGAGGCCAGTAGATTAAACGTGTATTATGTATTTAATACTGAATGCTTACAATTAAAGCAAGTTAAGTATTTTTAGCTACTTTTCAGTGTGTGTGCTTTAATTTTAAGAAGCATCCAAAATCCTTACAGTATTTGAACAAATGGGTGTTGAATCATCAGAATTTTGGAAAGAACAATTATAAAAGTTTGGACAGAGATACTAATTTTTGGCTTATTTATGTGTAGTATATGTTCTTGCTTTATTATATTTATTATTATTTGAGAGAATTACTCAGCATTTTTATAAACAACAAATTTGTATGTGCTAAGAAAATTAGTTTTATTTAGATACTTAATTCATGTATTAACTTTTTATTGCTCTTCAATTCAGTAATTGTTGATTTCAGTGTAGGTAAAGAATTTCATAGTAAAAGAAAGTTCTTAACTTTATAGAATAGGCAAAAGTTAATTTTCCTGATAATAAAATTTATGATTATTTAGTGAAGCAAATTGGATTATGTGATATTGTTGTTTTTCTGATTCATTATTTATTGGTTTTCTCTTCTATATTGGAACCATTATATTTCCTAAACCTGTTTCATTACTGCTGTTTCCCGATTCTTTTCCAAACAGTACGGTAAGTTACAACTTAATAATTTTTTAAACTTGGTTGATGATTCAAGGACTTGCTGTTTGTTCTAAGTATGCTAGTTAGGATAAAATGAAAAGAGTGGCCCTAACCCCATACTGATAACCTTTGTTTTTTCTCATGGTGATTTTTTCTTTTTTGAAATTTTTTACTCGAGTTATATGCACATTTATATTAAAAAAATTACTTATGTTATTAATGTATATGTGAAGCCACTACAGATTTTTCTAGTTTTGTTTGAGTTGTATAGTTAATTTGTTGGTTTGTGTGTGTAGGTATTCTTAAGTATGTAGGAATATAATTAGTTTACACTACAGTAATAATAATGGGTGAAATAGTAAACATAAGCTTATTCCTAACTGTGATGGGTCTAGTGATCACCTTGTTGAACTACTATCTATTTTGTGGGAGTGGCCATATATGTGTCATTTGGTTACTTTATGCATATATATCCTCTATAATATTCAAATTTCTTATAAACTACAACTTGAAAAAAACAACTAACACCCTCTGCAGACTGTTTGACAGGAGTCATTTGTGGGACTCAATGTTGAGACCTTTGCTCTTTTTTTATTTACATCAATGACATAGAGAAATTAACAATTAATTGCTTAAATTTGCTGATGATAGTAAGATCTTGGGTTTTGCTGAACATGAGAAAGATGCTGCTGCTTTGAAAAATTACTTAGATCACTGATGAATTAGAAGAATAACTGGAAGATGGCTTTTAATTATAATAAATGTATAGTAATGCGTGTGGGATCATAATTTGAACTATAATTTTGATGGGAATTAACAGTGTTATGGAAGAAAAATCAGTGTTTCCCAAACTTTTGTCATTCACACTTGGTTTCTTGCAACTTCCTCCTACTTTTAAAATGCAGTATATGTTTTATAGTAATTACTTATGTCCTCCTGGGGGGCACGACCAACACTTTGGGAAATTCTGTCTTAAGTCATGCATGCAGTGTGTTGTTATTATTAGTAGGGAATATAGTATTGTGGGTTGTATTTACAGAAGTACTGAGTATAAGTCTGAAGAGGTTATAAGTTCATTGTATATGTTATTGGTAGGGCTTAGTCTTGAGTTTTTTACCTTAAGAATTGTTGGAAAGGGTAAGGAATTGATGGTATTAATGCATCATCTTTTTTCTTCATATTATAATGATGAAAAATGTAGGACATGAGGATGGATACAAATATGAATTAGACAGTCTTAAATTTCTAACAATGTAGTTGACCTTTAGAATGGGTTGCATTCAGTTATGTTGGACACAATAAATTTGAGGGAGTTTTAGGAAGCCTAGATAAATATTCAAGTGATCTCTCTGTTGTCCCTTAAATGCTATGTTATTTTAGTAGCCCTCTCCTGGACCCTTTCTAATAAGTTTGTATCATTTGTTAAATTAAAGATATTGAAACTATATACAGTATTCCAACTGAAGACTTAATTGGTGAGTTTTTAAGATGGATAATTTCTCTTTTATGTCCCTAGTAAGCTTTTAGGTGTGATTTTTCTTCTCACTTTTCTTTCTTTTAGGAACATGCCTATCTTAAATTAAGGGTAATTTATTTTTTAAAATTTCAAAAATCTGACCCGCATCACTTTTTTACTCATTTTCCAAATTCACCAGTGATAAGTCTAGTCTCATATCTTCAGAATTGTCTGTCTGAAAATTAAGAACAAAAATTTTATATCTTTTTTTAACTCAATGTGTAGCAAAATATTAAATCTAAATAAATGTGAGCAATCATCTACAAATGTTCCTCTACTTCAACTCGTACAACCATAAATCTAAAATTACATCATCTCTGATTGGTTTTCTGACCATTCAGTATAGAAAACCATCTTGCATCACAAGAAGAAATCTTTACATCAATGCTTAACTTCCATATAATCACAATCGATGCATCTAAAATTAAAGTCCTTTGTAATTATTGTGTCATTATTCTTATTAGTGACAAACCTAATTTCATTTTATAATTTCTCATTGATATCATTTGTCTGATGTAGTATATAATGATTTCCAATTAAGAAATTTTTATCTTTTAAACTTAAGATAATCTTCTGACATCCAGGTACCATTTGGTCCGTCACGGCTGTACTTCCAAACCTGCTCTTGAAAAAAAGTAAAAATGTAAACAACCTCAATTTTTCAGGAAATAGTTGATAATTTTTTTAAACTCATGTAAAGTGCTGGTCTCCACTACTATGAAAGGCAACTCATTCCATAAGTCAGTACCGCTTTTTAGAAAATTAAAATTATCTATAGCTTAAATTACAATCTAATCTGCTTAATGATACAATGCTTAACTCTACCAACACTTGTAAGCTTTGATTGGAGTCCAAACAATATCCATTCTAAATAAGTTCATATCTAAGCTAAGAAAAAAAAGAGCTCGTATCGAAGCTGATAAAGAATGAGGTCGTATCGAAGCTGATAAAGAATGAGGTCGTATCGAAGCTGATAAAGAATGAGGTCGTATCGAAGCTGATAAAGAATGAGGTCGTATCGAAGCTGATAAAGAATGAGGTCGTATCGAAGCTGATAAAGAATGAGGTCGTATCGAAGTTGATAAAGAATGAGCTCGTATCGAAGCTGATAAAGAATGAGCTCGTATCGAAGCTGATAAAGAATGAGCTCGTATCGAAGCTGATAAAGAACGAGCTCGTATCGAGGCCGAGAAGGAACGAGTTCGTATCGAGCCTGAGAAAGAACGAGAATCCATTTGATTTACTATACTGTTAGTAACTGCTTTACATTTTCTACTTGTGCTTATAATTCAAAGTGTAAAGCCAGATTTGTTCTCGAATATTTATTTACTAATACTTCTCTCACTGAAATAATTGATCTGGCTACTAATCTGGGGTTACCAAAATCATATTGTCAGAAGTATCCCTAATAACAATCTTTAAAAATGAAATTTATTAACAGACAGTTTTGTTATAGGTTCTGATCTAGGCTCTAACCTGGCTAATTTATTCTTCTGCTTCCATGAAAAGCATTAGTTGTCTTAGTTACTCATCTGGATTTAAACCTTTTTATTATGCCATAGATATATTTATTTAAAAATCAAAATCAAGTTAATTATTTTCCTTGAAAATCTTAATAACAACTTGCATCATACAATTTATTACCATAGATATTACAAATTATTTTGTTTTGTTGTTTTGATAAGAAAACCTGTAGTGGATTGTTTGCTTATTTTTCAAGTTTTGTTCATGAATTCTGAAAGTGTAACATTTCCACAACCTGATGTCGTTTTGAAAATAAAATCTGATTTTGGAGTCTTTTTTTTTTCCTTCCTTCAAATATGAAATTTTTAAACTGCCATAGCACTAATTGTTTATACATATACCTGTTCTTTGTGTTCAAAAGGGCATCTTCATCCAGGAGTTTCTGGAAGATAAGTGTTCTTATTCAGTGTGTTAAAAAACTTACTCTGGAAGATACTGTTGTAGAATTATGTTGTTTTTAGTATTGATAAAGATATGTTGTGATTAGAAATTGCTGGGCATTAATATATATATGCAAGTATTGGTGTTTTTAACAAAAATACCTTTGAAATAGTCTGTGCAAATTCTGAAAATGAATATCTGTGAGAAAAAAAAATAATTTTTTTTGGAATAAAGACATTATACCCTGTTATTTGTAAGGGTAGCAAATAAGTGGTTTGTATTTTGTCTCATACAAGGGTCATAATGTTTTATTCACTGATGGAAATTGTATCCATTGATGTCATTAAGTATTCTAATCTGTGTACTATGCAAATCAGTTTCCACACAATTTAACAGTTTCACATTTATTTAGGAGGAAGGAGAAACCTTTGTTAACTATTATGTGTACTGTAATTGACCTTTTAGTAAAGAATAATAAATATAAATGTTTTAAGTTTGCACACAGGATAAAAGGGATATATAGTTGTCAAATTCGATGACGAGGAACCCACTTTGAGACTAATAATGGCTGGAGACGGCTTAAATGGGTAATGAAGAA
>NW_013667332.1:216905-228161 GCF_000517525.1 Limulus polyphemus | reverse complement strand
TTCTTCATTACCCATTTAAGCCGTCTCCAGCCATTAATAGTTGTCAAATATCTGTTATTGGTTTTAAAAAATAACTGGTTCTGAAACTGTAAGAATGAAAGTTAATATGTAAAATTGACCTTAATAAATACTTTATTCCAGAAGACATTAAACTTTAAATGCAAGTTCTCATTTTACTGATTAATATTTAAGTTGAATAATAGCAGGAAATTGATGAAACTATAAATTATTATGTTACTAGTGGTTTAGATATGAAAAATGCTTATGTGCCTTTTATGTGTATTTGAACTTATTCTAATAGGATTTTTCACTTTTTTTTTACAGCATTTCTGGGGCCCAGGTAAAATTGATCTTTCTATTTTTTGATAGAGTAACCATTATGTTTTATATTAGAAGAACCTAGTAAATTAATAGATTAAAAGCATTAAATGTTAAATGCACTAAATGTTTAGGAATAAGAAACTATCTACTTCAATTAAATGTTATTTCTTTCATTTATTCTTCACAGAATCTTGCAAGTCATCATAGTATGCTGGTTTAATAATGTATGGACATAATGTTCAAAAACTGTAAATGGAAATTAAACAGAGAATTAACTATTTCATTTTTGTTATATACATGCACATCTAGTCAGAAAGATAATTGAAATAAAAGTTTGGCATATTTATAAAAATCATCTTCAGCATTTCAGCAATTTTATATTGTTTAGTTTTTAGTTATTATTTTCTGTAACACTTGTAACTTTACATTACTAGTGAAAATAATATGGAATTAAGTTAAGATAATTATATTAGGAGTAATTATATGCTAATTTGGAAAGCTAATGATAAATTGCTTTATTCTATATTAATACTAAGTGTATTCATAATGTTATAAATAGAAGTAATAGTTATTTAAAGCAAATATAAAAGTAATTATTTATTGAGAGTAACTGAATGAAGAGTGCAAAAATGTGACCTTGGTAGTTTTTCTTTTTAGAGATCATGAGAAAAAAAAGGTATTTGTTTTTTAAAGATAGTTTAAATAGAGAGGATTGATATAATAGGAGTTGAAGATTCCTTGGTGAGTGTTTTATTGTCTTTCTGAAGGGCAAAATATACTTTTTAGTTTCTATTAAATGCCTCTTGATCTGGTTAAGAAAACTGATTGGTTCATTATTGTGGGATCCTGAAATTTTAGTAAAGTTAATTGAAATAATTTATTTTGTTCATCAGGGTCAAGGAGTTTCTGAAGATAAGGAAGATAAGTGTCATTAATGTGTTGAACAACCTACTCAGGAAGATTCTTTTGTAGATTTGTTTTATTCCTTTAGTACTAAGAAAGATATGTGATGGTTAAGAAATGTTTCTGGGCACCAGTATTTATTTATAAGCATATAGTTGCTGTAGAGTCTCAAACTTTAAAATTACCATGTTTGGTGGAAAGGTTTAAGTTGGACCATTGATGTAGATTGTATTATTACTGTGGAACAAATGTTCATATTAGATATCTACCAAACTGTTTTACTATTGTTTTCACAATCAAAAATTAATTTTTTAATAAAGGAGAAAGGCAGATCTTAAATTTTTTAAATTATGAGGGGAATGCCTTATTTAATGAAATTGGAAAATTAAATATAAAGCCCCTGGTCCTGAAAGCTCCATGAATTCTTTTTTTGAACACCCAAATTTTCTGTTTAAATGACTGATTAGTGATGTCCTTCAGGGATCTGTTTGACATTTGTTGTTAATTTTTTTTGTAAACTCTCATAATTGCAAACTGAGCTGTAAATTAACTGAATTTTCTAATGACACCCACATCAATTTGTTGAGAAAATTGATACTGAGGAAAATATTTTTATTCTAAGTAAGCTAATAAACTATATTTAAGAGTGATTAAGAATGTGATAAATATATTTTAACATTGAGAAGTCTAGCATCATAAAACTTGCATAAGAACTTAAAAACAACATAGTTTTTGAAAAGAATACTGGTATTTTGGAGGGGTAAATACAAAATGAATGTTTGGAAAGGAAGGAAATCTTTAGAACAATGTTAATGATGGCTTAGTGGGTACTAAGATTTCTAGAATTTAGGATTTAGAAGTGGAAATTTTTAGACTGGCTAGATCTCATGTAGTGCTGTATCATAATATGATGGTAATTATGGTAGGATGCAGAGAAGAATCAGAAATGAAGTATAAACACTGAACTACTTCATGAGGTAAGGATTTAATAGTTGCACATATTTAAAGTAAGGGGTGTCCTTTTATCATGTTACATTCAGATTTAATTAAACAGCTTCATTATCAATGTACATGTCAATAAACTTCTCATGGAAAGGTAGATAGCATAAAAAATTTAATTAGAAACTAAGTTTTAACTTATTAGTTCCAAAAATAGGAACATTAGAAAAATTCTCAGTTTTCATTTTTGTGTGTAACATGATATGTCAGAAATTTCTAATACTAAGAATTGGTTGCTATAGTTTCCAATCAGTTAGAAACATAAACTAGACCTAATTGCAAGAAAGAATTTGCACCTTCTTCCTTTTTGATTTGCTGAGATATCAATAAAGTTGTCAAAACCACCAGTGAAACCTTCTCTCCTCTCTGTGATTTGAGATTGTTCTGCTTATGAACCTTACATAGTTGATTGATATGTTTACGTTAATAGGAAGAACAGGCTCTCCTATATATGAGGCTCATTACAGCTATTGAGTAAGTGTTATAGTTTCTTTGTGTGTGAACATTGTATTATTGTTCTGAACATCTAATGAAATTTTTTAATCTACTTGCAGCTTACTTAGAAAGCCAGATAAATTATAATACTTTTGGGACACTAGTGTTTGATATTTAATGTTCTAAATTGCATATTTGAAACTATGCGAGTTCTACAAATTCCTGTTTTTTTATGTATATTTTCCATCTATTGTTATGTATGTTTCAAAATAAATAAAGTGCAAAAAATGAGAAAATTCCCAGTTTAGCCTCGCAAAACTTTAGTAAAATATATTGTCTAAAATTTCAGAAGCTCCAGTCTAAGCATAGTACATGCATATTTCACATGCTGTTTATGGTAAGTCTTCTGGAAACTCCTAATGGGCTCACACTGTGATCTTCTGCTTTTGACAAAAGGATTACTACTTCAATGGGTATAAAACCTTAAAATTAAAAGAAAACAGATGCAGAAAGTTTAACATTTGAACCTTTAAGAAAAGCAGTTTAGAACTTACTTATCAATATTGCAGTCAGTGCAGAGGGAAAATGGTATTACTTATTTAATATTTTTCAACTTTTTATTTCACTAATGATTTCCCTACAGCTAGTATTAGGATAGAGAAAATAAAAGATAAAATATAGTTTTATCAAAAAATTCATATCCATTTAGGAGGCTCTAAAGATTATGCAAATGAAATATGAAAACTGCATGTTGAAAAAAAAAGTATTTTTATTCTAAGCATGAAAATCATCTTTAACTCAGATTGACTCAGTAAAGACTTTGGAAATTTACATACAAATTTTAGTAGAAATACTTTCTTCAGAAAATCTTTTTTTCTTCTGTGTACAACAGAATTCTAGTGTTTACTAAACACTTTCTACTTAATAAATACACTTAATAAATTCTGTCATAGTATGCATATTTTCTGGAATATGGAATATGACTTACTTTTTACTTGTAAGGTTTAATAGGCTGAATAACTTTTGCATATGCTTTTATTAGTATTTTTGACTTGTTTTGGGAAATTTGAGGAAATTTTAAAATTAAGATAAATTTTAATAACTTATTCAAGGCTTTAATATTTTTTCGTGGATTTAAAAGAAACTTGTTTCTTATTTTAGTGGCAAATTGGGGAATACCTCTTGCTGCTCTTGCTGATCTAAAGAGAGACCCAAGTATAATCAGTGGAAAAATGACACTTGGTAGGTAATGCTTTGTTTTAATGAATCAAATATGTTGAATGGTAAAGAAATTTGATTTTTTTAAACTAGCAAAAATATTCTCATCTTGACTTGTAATATTTCTTATTTTGTTGTGTTAATATATATGTACATATTTTGTTTCAGAAATAAGGCTTAATTCATTGCAAATATTGCTGTGTTGAAGTTTTACGTAAAATAGTGGCTGATTATACAAAACAAGTTTGTGAACTGAAGATAAAATTCAGAAGCTTCCTGTAGATGTTTTTTATCTGGCCGCAGCACACTTGGCCTATTCATGTACAATTTATGGTCCTTGAGCACTAGCCGCATATACTTGTATCTAATTACCAGGCACCTTACTATGACTCATTATCACCATGTCCCATGCTAACATTTGCTACACACATGGATGATTTATGCACTATGTGTTGATAATGGGCTGATTCTGTATTACCTAACATGGTGTCTGCCTGATATGTATTACTGTTTTTATTACAGGGCAAAGAGCATACTTGTTCCAGAAGTAGTGCTATATCCTGCAAGTTTACCATATTTTCTTATTATGGTACACCTGTGCTTTCAAGGTGGTTCTCTACTTGATTGAATACTGTTTTGCCTTCACCAGCCCCTCCACTTTTGCAATGTGGAATTCTAGTTTTGGGTGAGAGGGGGTAGGACCGTTTCAGAAGTTAACATTTTCTTACACTGAAAATGTATTACCAATACTTACTTCCTGCTCTTCCTCTCCACTGATATGTCGGTGTTTTTAATTTCTACCTGCCAATTCTCAAAAGTGTACTAGAATAATAGAGGGAGTTACCTGTGCTAGTATATATAGTGCAGTATGTTTGGTGGAGGGTAGTCACATGTTCTGCAGTGGTGCAAAAATGAAGAGGTATAAAAAACTTGGCGATATATAAAATATTTAGCAATGCTTAGAGGGCAAACCAAGGTTGAGGTAGCTTTAGGTGAGAGGAAGTGTGATGAACATTCTTGCAAATTCTCTTTATCAAGGTTACCATCTTTTTCTCTCAGAGTGGACCCTTCACCATTTGATTTTTCAGTGGATTTGCAAAAATCTGGATCATTCTATAATCAATGCCTTCACTACATTGACCAACCATCTGCTTCCCCTCTACTAGTCTCCATTTCCATTTCTAGATTCTTTGGAAGTGGGTGCCTTAGTCAGTCTTGGGAGAACATCTTATTTTAAGCATGTCCTCCACCTTTTTCCTTGGGTTCTGGCCGAGATCAGTTACTCAAAGTTACAGGTTCGTCTCATTTCTGCCTTTCAGCCTGCTCAACCATGATTTTCCATATTTTGTCAACTTTCATGGGGAAGCTTTCCCATTACCACTGTGGAATAATATCATATAACCTCAGTCATCCATTTTCACAGCAACATACAATGTATTTTAGTTTCAACTAGGATTGGGAAGACCTTACTGCTTTATCTTTTTAACCTGTATTTTGTTTTAATTGCACTATCATTGAATTGTAGTGCCCATCCTTTGGTCTTTATGAGTTTTTTTTTATTCTCCCTAGCCAACCTCATTGGATGTGAATGTAAAGGGCCTTAGCCTCAGAATTATATGTGCCTTTAGTTATTACTGGTCTAATCCTTCAATAATTTTTATCCAAATGTACATTTTTATCTACCTTTTTTAAATACATTATTATAGAATGATGATAAAGAATGTATTTTCTGAGTGCCCTCATTTTGTCCAGTCTCTTATGAGGTTGTTCAGTTCCATTTGTCTTCCCATGAATCCAGTCCTTTGAATCTATTTTGGTCCTAAATTTGCTTTAACTCTGCTTGATCACATTTTTGATTGTTATGGTCTGTGTTGTTACCTTCCTGCCAAAGTGATCAAATTTTGATGAACCATTGGTCATTATGACTTTTTGTTCCTTCAATTTCAGTGCGAGTATTCTGGCTTTTTGTATTTTAGAGGTATATCTGTCTATTTTGAACTTAAAATGTTTTGAATTAAAATGAATTTCAAACAGGTACATAATGCTGAAATGCATTTTCACCCTCTTTCCACAACTGGGAAATGTGGTTTCCATCATGACTCAAAACTACAAAATCTGGATTATGGCAGGAAAGGAGGGCTTATCTACATTCTTATGCAAGTGCAATAAGTCATGTTGGAAGTGGAGAATCATGGGTAACATGATGCACCATCTGAATTGTGTCAAGGACATTAGACTAATTTTAGTCAATTGTTTGTTATCAGCATGAGAATAACTCAACAAGAAAAGGATTTTTGTATTTCTAGGGTAAAGTAACTGTTTAGATTTATGTTAATTCTAAAAATGTAAAACTTAAATGGTTGTTTTGTAGGTAATCTATGATATTGCTTAAAATGTTCAGCTATCACTTTATTTTGCATAAAAGTTTTAATGTGTTGAACATGTTTGCAAATTTTTTTGAAAGGGATGGTTATTTTCTCCAATACATGCAACAGGGCACTGTGTACATTGTATCTCTTGTACAAGTTTTTATGGAACAAACCTCATCAAAGTTGATGTCCTTTGCACAGCATATTTTTCAAGTACAAGTCTACTGAAATTGAAAAGTAGAGTGAAGAAATAGTTGTTTTAAATTTATTCCAGGATTTTAAACTAATTAAGTTTTTAACCTTGATTTTCTGATAGCCTTACAGACCCAAGCAGATACCTTGTCATCTATGTAGTTTATAGCACATGTGGTTTGCCATCAAAACAGAAGTGTAATGGAGTTAATCTGGAAATGATATTTTTCAAGTAACCAGGGCAAAGGATTAAGTGATGATTTGCAATTTTAAAACATTTGGTTGAAGGGCCCAGGATGGTTTCTTTGTGTTCCTTAGGTAGCTCCACAAAGTTCAGGAGCTTATATATGTGATGGCTTCAGGTTGTCAAATAGTGTTTTTGAAATTTTACAATTTCTTTAAATTGATTAAGTATTTCCAAAACATACTTACCTCCTCTCACACTACAGCTATTTCTCAACTGCTAGGATTTCCTTCCCCTGCCCATCTAAGCATTGGTCTGAATTTTTCTTGTTTGCTCCAGTCTTTTATTCCCCACTTAATTGTCCTTGGCGATATCTGGCACATGACACTCCACCTATGTCAGTATACCTTCTATCCTGATACTTTATATAAGCACCTTTTTCAAATTGTATTATCACTTTTTCTTGATAAAGTGTTCACTAACAGGTTTCTCTGCACTATGAATGTTGGAGATACTTTGAGTGTTCTTCGTGTTACTTAATTGATTTTATATTTAAAAAACAACAACTTTCTATTCATTGGGATCCTTCAGTTTCCCAGGACTAACTCCCCTCTCCTTGTACTGGGTTCTCTTTGGAGGTGAAGAGTCTTTTGTGAGACATGTCTCTTCATATTCATCATATTTTTATGCCCATAGCAGCCTGGTTGAATTGCCCGTTAGAGGACATTGCGTGGGCTGATATGTGGACCTCCTCCAATACTTTTATCTCGCATTATTTGCATGATCTTTCAGTATTTTTTCTCTGAGGGTTTTGACTACCCCCAGTCACTGTTTTAACACATCTGCAAGATTATAAGGAGGTTTAAGTATTTTCATTACTAATATTGTTTCTTTATTTCCCAGGGTCCCACTCCGTGGCAAGTGTTGCCCAGGCAAGTGTGCTTTTATCAAACCAATTTTACATTAGCAACCACTAACACACTATAGAAATATACACTCTTTAGAAATGAGGTGTTCCTTTCCGATCATTGAATTGAATAAATTGGGGTCAGTTTACTTTTAAAGATTAAGGGAACTTGGTTCATAATTGCACTGTTTCCAGAGCAGCATTGTTTCTCAGGACTCCCCAATGCACACTACCCCCCCCCCCCCCCCCAACTTCTGCTAGTAGAGCTAGGGTGCCCTTATTACATCCAATTTCTAGTTACTGGGGTAGTGAACAGAGGTTATTCCTCTAAAGTGTTGAGTGAATTTCTACAACTCTTGGAGAAGAGGGCAAAGTTGGCATCCTCCTACTTGGGGTCCTTGATGTTTTTTTCCAGATGCTGGTAGGAGAGGCACTAACGGTTGAGATTTGACTCTTGGTTATCCGGTTAAGTTGAGTGTGGCCCTTCTTTGTGATCAATATTGGTTCAGCACATCGTTCATGGAAGAGGGTCCATTGTTTCCTGTAATTCTGAATACAGAGTGGTCCCATTCCGAGTCCTTGGTTGAGCACAGTTTGTTCCATGTCCTCTC
Organism: Limulus polyphemus; assembly: GCF_000517525.1. Lineage (NCBI taxonomy): Eukaryota > Metazoa > Arthropoda > Merostomata > Xiphosura > Limulidae > Limulus > Limulus polyphemus. The sequence goes on along the minus strand of NW_013667332.1, from coordinate 220,022 downwards.
CATAATTCCAGAGACAAGTGGAATTTACCTTGTCCACATGGTTGGGGAGTGAGGAGGATGAGTGTTTCTCAGGTTTTGTATTGCATACAGGATCCTATCATTCCGTGTTTGGGGTGTTGCTTTTCAGACTTCTTCAGGTTGAAGAGAAGGTTTGTCCACATCAGTGTTCATTACTTTTTCATCATGATTCCAATGGCTCGGAACATATCACTCTAGCTACAGGTTGGGATCCACTGACGTGGGGATTTGGAACCCTGGTCCTATGATTCCAACCCTAAGCAGTGGAACCTCGACTATCTGGTTTGTGCCTGGCAAATAGTGATTACAGATCATGTAAAATTCTACCAGCATGAATTATGTTCTGGGTGAAGAGCATACCTATTCTGGATGAGTGCCATTACCCCACTATGGTTCTAATCTCCTATTGGCACATCCACGATCTATGCAGATGCAATCTGTATGGGTAATGCCCCCCCCCCCAACCTTATAAGTGTAATATTCTAACTGTAGTGTAAGTATGTTCATTTTTTGATAGTGCAGATTTAATATGGGAACATTTAAAACCATTTTAGTTATTATAAATTTCTCAATTACTTTCAATAACTATCAATTTTAGAAGGAAGAGATCTAGGTAAGTCAAATGGTATAGGGTAGAATCGAAATCAGTATTTTAAGGGTTATCCTCAATATTTGGTGTTAGACAATTTTATCACTTCTAAATTTAGCATTATCAAGACACTTACTTTGACTAAAACATACATAAATAAGATTAAGATAAAATATCTAACCTCACTGTATATGGAGGAACCAAAAGCTACTTGGTGAGGCTAAAATGCATGTAAGACTTGAGAATATAAATTAAAATTATGTCCAAAATAAAAAGAATGGTTTTGGAGTTGTATACAAGAGTATTTCTTTCCACCTTTGATGTCAAAACAGTTGGCATTTAATCCTTGAGAAAGATGGAAGCCAAACTATTGGGTATTAGTAGAAAAAATTTATTTTGATTTTGTTTCTCTTACCCTTGAAAATGTAATGCATTATTCGCTTGTTGTTTTTCATATTTACTCAGTATAAACAGCAAATAAATAAATAACAAATTAAATTTTATGCTCTCAGGTGAATTAAACTTGTCAACAATAGCCAAACAAACTCATTGTGCATTAGATATCTACATGTAAATGCATGTTTCAAAATATATTTATCAATGTTTTTATATGGCTGTACTGTTGAAAAAAATTACTCTTCAACATTTAATAAATATGATTTATGTAGTGAAACCTTTTGTACATTTGATTTTCTAGCTTTGTGCATCTACTCTTTGTTGTTCATGCGATTTGCTTGGAAGGTTCAGCCTCGAAACCTCCTTTTGTTTGCATGCCATTTCACCAATGAATCAGCACAAGTAACTCAAGGTTGTAGATTTATAAACTACGAGTAAGTAATTGTTTTGCTGTCTTTCTAAAATTAGTGTTAAGAAGAAAGGATTGCATGAACTTTTGTCTCTAAGAAATTATAGTATATATGGTTATTTGACCCTCCTTGCTTGCATTTAAAGTTAGTAAATTCCAAAAACAAAAGTTTCTATTTCTAAACCAAGTTTTGTTCTTATAATTTCATTATACTAAAATGGATTTTTTAAGTATCTTTTTTTTTTTTTAACTCATGATAGTTCTAATTTATTATAACCCAGACTGTTCTTTTCTTTAGGTAAGTAGCAAATTTTGTTATTCCTTCCTGTGCAGTAGATGAGTTGAACTGTATGGTTTAATTTGTGATGGTGAAAAGTATGAATTTATTAATTTATACAGTGATGAAACAAAGATCTACAAAGACTTGCAAGGAAAAAATCCATTAGTAGTATTTTCTAAAAATTAAAACATTTGAGCTGTTAGATGACAGGAAGTGTGATTCATTTTTCATTAAGAAGAGTACATTCAAGGCATAAGAAGGTACTCTTTCATCCTACAGACAGTTGCAAAAATCACCAAATCATGTGAAATAGTCTTTTAGATCTATATTACCTATCCAGAAATGCTAGATTGAATTTTACACATGAACAGCATGTGGCATATTTTCATAGTAACTATTCTACAAGTTTATAGCACTAGTATAGAGATAGTTTTCTTATAATAAATGGACTAAAACTAAATAAAGTATTATAAAAAAGATCTCACAAGAGTAATTACAATAATTTTCTTTTCTGAAATGGTACTACCACCTCTCACCCAAAGTTATCTCGATCCTAGTCTTTCCTTTAAGCGTTGCTAAAAACAACTTTTGCTACAGCCCACCATTCTTTATACCCCATCAGTTTTGTACCCTTTCAGTATGTGCTGATCATGTAACTACTCTCCACCAATCATACTGCACCATCTATACTGGTGCAGCTAGCTTCCTCTACTATTCTAGATCAATTCTCACTTTCTTGATTGGCATTCTAGTGTGTTGAAGTGTGTTTTAACTTGCTTTCCATGTGTCTTCAATATTTTAATTGTGCTTGATCACATATTAACAGTGCCTTGTAAAAGTCTTCACCCTCCTGTGCTGGTAATCAATATTAGTTATTTTCTTGTGAAAGACATAACTCCAATGGCCAAAAATATTTATTATATTAATCTCAGACCAGTTTCTAATAATTACAAAGAACAAAAGGTGCATTGTTGCTCACTTTAGTGATATAACACAAAAAATCTTGAAAACACATGTTGCAAAAGTGTTCACCCCTAACATGATTATGCAGTTAATAATTGGTTGAAGCTCCTTTGGCAGCAATGACAGTTGAAAGTTGTTTTGAATAACCCTCCACAAGCTTTGCACAGTATGCTGGAGATATTAGGTCCTCAAGAAATGAATGTTGTGTTTTGGAACACTTTCATTAACCACCCCCCAAAAATTGTACATCATGTATAATAGTTAAATGAACTGACTAAATGTCACTTTAGTGTAGCCTATATAATGTGTAAAGTTAGTATACCCTAATCACTTATAGTGATGGCATACGATGAGACACGTATTCAAATGGCATATAATGCTGTTTGAATACAAGAAGGGATACAATGCCTCTGTAGCCACAAAGAATATCAAAGAAGTTTATGGAAATATTTTAAATGTTTG
>NW_013667332.1:211248-216452 GCF_000517525.1 Limulus polyphemus | reverse complement strand
CAACACGTTGGAATTGATATTGATGCTCTGAAGACACTTACTGAGTCTAACACACACTCATTAAATGGCTCTGAAATTGCATGTCTCTCATGAAACAATATGTAAATATCTAAGGAGTATGGGAAAACTCCATAAAGAAGGTGTTTAGGTGCTTCACAAACTCTCCGATGATCATCGTTTCTAACGTGTGAACATAGCTTCTTCTCTTCTGATGCGTAATGTGTATGAACCATTTTTGGACAGAATTGTCACCGGTGATGAAAAATGGATTCTCTATGCAAATATCAAATGCCAAAAACAATGGCTCTGTCCTAGACAAAAACCACTTCCAATCCCAAAACTTCGACTCCATCTGCAGAAAGTGATGCTTTGCATTTGGTGGGACATGAAGGAGTAATTCATTTCGACCTTCTCAATCCACAGCCATCTGTCAATGCAGAGATCTATAGTTCAGCAACTAGAACATTTAAGTGAAGCCCATCATCAGAAATGCCATTCACTGGTCAATTGGAAAGGTGATCTTCTCCACAACATTGCACGTCCACATGTGGCACCTTTGCAATACAAGATTATGGGGTTGGGTATGGAAGTTCTCCCCCGCCCACCATATTCTCCAGATATGGCAACATCAGATTACCATCTGTTACATTTGCTGCAACACCATTTTAATGGGAAAATGTATGCAAATGTGGAAGGTGTTAAAGAAACATTGACATGTTTTTGGCTTCAAAGCTAGGTGATTTCTTTAATCAGGGCATTAATAACTTGATTGTAAGATGGAAAAGCATCATCAATAAGAATGGAGACTTTCATTTAATAAATGTTTTGTTTTGATATACAAGTTGTTCAGGTTTTTTTCATCTAAAAATAAGCAACATTAATTTCTTGAAGATCTAATATTTTTGCCAACTCCTGCTTGCAGATATCCTCCAGTTCTTGTAAATTGGAAGGATGTCTTTGATACACAGCAGTTTTCAAGTCTCTTCAAAGATGGTTGAGTAGATTTAGATCTGGGGCTTGGCTTGGCCAGTCAAGAACTATAATTTTGTTTCTTCAAAACGATTCTTGGGTTGCCTTTGATATGTGTTTGGGATCGTTGTCCTGTTGAAATGTAAACCTTTGGCAGAGTTTTAGTTTTTCAGCTGACTTTTTCAGATTTAACTTCAACGTCTGTGTATATTTTGCACTGTCCATGATCCCTTGAATGCATACAAGTTCTACAGTGCCAGCTGCAGAAAAAACATCCCCACAGCATTATGGACCCATCACCATGCTTGACAGTTGGGACTGTATTTGCCAGATCATGAGCAGTGTTGAGTTTCCACCATACCTACCGTTTGTCATTTAACCCCAAAAGAACTTTCTGCAACAGTATTGTAGGGTTATTAAAATGTTTACGTTCATAGTCCATTCACAATCTTAGATGCATCTTCATCAGTAGTGGTTTCTTTCTTGCTACCCTACCATACAAGCCTTTTTTGTGTAGGGTACTTGATATAGTCGAGATGTGTACAGTAACTCCAGTTGCTGCTGTTGAAGTCTGCAGCTCCTTCACTGTCAATGTTGTCTTGACAGTCGGTTCTCTGATGATTTTTTTGCTTGTTTGAGCGCAGCCTTTCTTAGGGCAACCTGATCTTGGCAAGGTTAAGGTAGTGTGACACACTTTACATTTCTTCACAACTGATTTTACAGTACTTAATGGCAAATTGAGAACCTTTGAAACTGATTTATAGCATTCTCCAGAATTGTGCTTCTGAACAATTATTTCCCTTTTCTCATCATTCTCAGTATGTAACAGTAAACCTAATTTTAACTTTCAAAATACTGTACTTAAATCAATACTGATGGTTCTATATGATCTAAAGTATTTTTCACATGGCTCTATAATATACTTGGTATAAAATAAAGTTGTACAGAGCCACTTGTATTTACTTTAGTAGGGTAGTAACGTAAAGTTAAATCAACGATGGTAAAAGCTGAGGGGGTGGGTGGGAAGGGTGTTTTCAAGATTTTTTTGTGTTATATCACTAAATTGGGTAACAATGCACCTTTTTGTCTTTGTAATCTTTAGAAACTGGTCTGAGATTAATATAATAAATATTTTTGGCCATTTGAGTTATGAATTTTACAAGAAAATACTTAAAAGTTATTACCAGCACAGTGGGGTGAAGACTTTTGCAAGGCACTGTATATCAGTTTCGACTTCTTGTATTTGATAAACATTGTTTATACTCATTTGTTTTAGCAGTATTTCTGTTTTCCGAATTCTAATTTGTTCCTATGAATTCGAGATTTAATATAGTGGATGATGACATTCCCGCAACAGTCGACAATAGTTCTGACACTAGTCTCAGGGTCGAAGATGTCTGCTGGGGAAGTACTGGCTTTAGTTTGTGGGGAGTTAATGTTTTATGTTTGGCTGATGATTTCTTACTTTCACATTATGATTTCTTATAACTACTTTCTATGGCACGTTCCACCTCTAACTGAACCTCTTTGTAATTTCCTGGGTTAAGCATTGTTCTTTTTCCCAGGAAATCTGTGGTAAGTTTTTCAGCATGTATTCCTCACTTACAGTTGGTATACCCATGTTTAGCAACTTTATGTGAGTTTGTGTGGATTGACCTAATTTCGTCACATGACAATTTAGGTCTTCTGTGCTCAGCATTTGGTAAGTTAGGTTTTTATAATTCTTTTGCCATCTAAGTTACTTTAGTATAAATTTGCATTTAGGGTTTGATTATTACTTAATTTTAGGTATATGTATGGGTTTTACATGATAGTTACTGTTTGAGTAATTGTAACTTCAGCCAATTTTGTTGTTTATACTTCCTTTCACTGTTTATGTTAATTTGCATGTTCCTTTTTCTTGACTACTAGTCACATTTCATTGGGGGTTAGATTTGAATCAAATTTTGTTATTGTTAACTGGGTGCCTTTTCATTCTCATTTTCTTTAGGGTTGGTTTTACTTTCATGTCCTTTGTCTTATTGGTTCTTTTAGTGAACTTGTAAGTTCGATAATTACATGCCTTTTGTCTTCTAAATTTCTTTATTTGTACTTAGGTGTTGCTTATTGTTTTATGTTTTAGGTTAAATTTCATAGTTTTGTAAGGTTGTTATTTTTATGTACTTTGTAGACTATAAATTTCTAGGTTTTGTTAGGTCATTTGTGATGAGTAATTTCTCTAAATATGGCTAGTTTGTGTGTCTTTTTGGCTACACTTCACGACAGTTTCGAGGGTTCTACGGGTTCTTTCTGAAGGTTTCTGCCTTCAGTTCTGCTCTCCCCTATCCTCTTCCCAGATTTTTTTCACTCCTCCTCAGGATCGTACCTCTTCCAATCATCTTGCCTAGTCTGTCCAAAACCTACTACACAAAGGGGCTGTTGAATAGGTGGTTTTACTCCTGTCTAATTGGTATCCATTAAAATTGTGATATTGGAGACCCATCCTGGTTGAACTGTTGGAAGATTTTCCCCGGGACTCTGGATGAACAAATCATCATGCTGGATGCATATCTTCATATTCCAACTGCTCCAGTGTTACGTGTTTTTCCGTTTGTCCACAAGGGTCATATCTTCCAGTTTGGAGTGCTACTGTTTAGTTCTTATTCAGCTCTATGTGTTTGTTTGAGTGGTACACTTTTTTTTATCTGTAATTGTCAATCATTGAGTCTTCGGACTCTCCTCTTCATGGATGACTGGCTCCTGCTCATCTCTACCCGTACCCAGTTGTTCAGTCATGCCTGCTTACTTCATCATGAAGCTAATCAGGTGGGATTTTCTTATCCAGTTGGAGAAGGTCCATTCTTAACCCCATTGAATATCTTATTCCATTGGGTTTTTGTTCTTCAGTGCCCATTTTTGTTGGGCACAGCCTTCTCTACTGTAGCTCAGTGATAAGGAGCAGGCAGTCTCAATGGCCCTACCTTCTCTTTTTCTTATTGTGCAAGGGCTCTCTCTCTTTCCAGTATATCTTACCTTCACTCACAAAATAGCTTTTCTCGATTAGTACTGCCCTCTATCAGCCCAAATTTTTAATACTTGCCACTATCCTTCCACCTTCTGCTTCTAAATATCCACAGACTATGTTTTTCTTTAATGTTTCATTAATTTTTTGTGTTTTTGAATTCTGAAAGGTTGCTTTTTCCATCTTTTCTTACTTTTTCATATTTTTTTGCTTCAATTTTGGAATTGTCACTATGCACTCTCAGTTTCAGGTAGTTACAATAAGTACAGCTGTGACTGTTGCTGTTGGTTTACTGACCACTACTTCTGGGTTGAGTACTCAGTTATCAGCCGAGATCGTGACGGCAATTATTTGACGAGAAATGTCCACGTTCATGCAGGCTTTACTACCACACAGGGAATATTGTGTCATTCCTGCTCCTGGGGTGTCTGATAGGGAGGATGTGAATTTGGACAACCTATTACTCTTCCCCGAATATGTTTACTAGTCACGAGTGTTATTGGGTGATTTACCCAGACCACGTGTAACCTTTGTGGAATTAAATAATCAGGTTTGTGCTGTCTTATCCTTATCTCTTGTTTCCTGTGAATCTCACCTAGCCCTCCTTTGGTGAAGAATGTATGAGCCAATATTTAGTATTTCCTTCCTCACCTGATGTTGGGATTCATGCCAAGCGTTTTGGGGATCAACTTTGATCGGGGGTCAGTATGTCTCATTTGCCTCGTACATCTGCAGATCATGCTTATACATTTCTTACATATTCCTTCCCTTATCTTGATTCCCATTGTGGGTTTAGAACCCTTATGCATTGGTGAATTTCCCACAACCTCAATTCCTGTATCAGACTGATGTTGTCCACAATTCTACGTGTATTATTATCTATGCACTTGCTGAATCAGGCAATTCATTTGTTTCCTAAAGGATTTTTCATATGATGTTTGCAGTCTTCTGTTTACTAAAATAGCATGCCCTTCATCTTCAATAATGACTCTTAGGGTGTAGCTGATATGCTGTTGGGACCTTCTGGGTTGGTATACCATTCCTTTTCAAGTAGGTTTACCCACTACTTTGCTCAAATTGTGCATGGCACCTTTTTGTATGTGAAGAGGTGTGTGTGTGTGGTTCGGGTTTCCCCAACTTATTGGTGGACGGCCGTAGTTAGTCTGCTCTTCTGACAATTAATTCTATTTATTTCTAATTAGTCTTTCTTTAGTTTACCTACCCCCTAACCCCC
>NW_013667332.1:209398-211227 GCF_000517525.1 Limulus polyphemus | reverse complement strand
CTTCGTTTACTACCCAACCCCCTACCCGTCCTCGTTTCTCGTACGCCCCCCCCCTCCTAACCCTTTGCCAAGATCCTACAGGCTGTTTCTAGTAGGGTCTTGGCTTTTCACCTTCATTCCACTTCCTCGTTGTCTTCTCATCCTGTTGCTTTCCACTACCAAGGAATTATGTTTTTTTTCCAGTATCTACAGAAGGAGGTTCAGGTCTTAATTTGGAAATAGGCCATAGAACTTTTGAAATTTTCTTGGCTGGGATTTTAGTTCTGTCTGTTCATCATACCCAAAAAGACGAAAGATTTGCAACTGGTTATAGAGTTATCATTCCTAGTCATACCCAAATTGATGTTGGAGTCTTACTTAACTCTTCAGTTGGTTTTCACTCATGGGTTTTGGATGATGAAGGTTGACATGTCAGATGTATATCTACACATTCCATCTCCCAGGCATCCTGGCATTTCTTACATTCTGTTATCAGAGGTGTGTTTATTTGTTTTGAGCTCTACCATTTGGCCTAGCCTCAGCTCCTTATGCCTTCTGCCAAGTAATCAGGTTGTTCGCTCAACTGCTTCATGCCAGAGGCCTTCCTTTCCTCCATTACATAGACAACTGGCTGCTTTTGGCTTCCTCTCGGGTCGAATCTACTGTTCATACTCAGTTTATTTTTTGAGAGGCTGCCAGAATGGGTTGGCTCATCAAGGTGGGGAAGTCATATCTCACATACACACAATACCTGAGTTATCTGAGTGTGTTTTTCAATTCCTTCATCAGTTGGGTCCAGCTTTCTCCTCTTCATTTATGGTATATGGCACATATCATTTGCAGTCTCTCAGGCTCTTCCTCTCCTACTGCATGAGAGACCCTATCTCTTTTAGGGATGTGGACTTCTCTCACAGCACTTGTTCCCCTTGGTTGCACCCATCTGCGTCACCTTCAGTGGGTGTTACTTGACCAGTGGAGCCTCTTTCAGGATCCCTAAGATGTTCCAGTTGTTTTCTCATTGGGGTATTCTGGATGTGGAGCCTCTTTCAGGATCCCTTAGATGCTCCTAAGATGTTCCAGTTGTTTTCTCATTGGGGTATTCTGGATGTGGATGCTCTTGCCACACATCTTAATGCCCAACGGCTCCATTTTTGGTCTCCCATCCTTATCCTTTGGTTGAAGCTGTAGATGTTCTCAGTCAATACTGAAAAGAATATTATCTGTATGCATATCCTCTAATGCATCTTCTTCCCAGGATCTTTTCATAGATTCTGACCATTCCATGTGGTATGCTCCTAGTGACTTCATTTTGTTTCTATAGATCCACTTCTATACAGGCTTTTGGACTCTCTTCTCCCTTCTTTTGCCATTTTCTCCCACACTCCTTCATCTACCTTAATCAGGCATGCATCATCCATCCATTCCTGCCCCCCGGCTACATGCGGTCTGGTCCCTCGCCAGATAATTTAGATTTTCAAGGTATGTTGCCTCATTGATTGCCTGTCCTGTATGTCTTTCCTCCTTAGTGGTTTGTCAGTGTACATGGTATATATTTTGCTGCTGGTCACTCCGTCGAGGATATCGTCCTTCACAACCTTCCCTACCACAGCTGACTGCATTTTTCACTTGGCTCTTTGATAGGGGACTGCCAGTCTGTCAGACTGCTGGCTATCAAGATGCATTATCTTTCATGTTCAGATTTACAGAGTTTGTCTCTGTCTTTCGATCTGCCATGTTGGGGAGGAGAGGATCCTGGTGGTTGAATGGTGTCTGGGGCACTGCAACACACCACTTTGGCCTTGAATTCCTGTAGACGGGTGGCCCTCATGGTCAGTCGTCTAGTCCCATTG
>NW_013667332.1:206120-208894 GCF_000517525.1 Limulus polyphemus | reverse complement strand
GGTCAGTCGGCTAGTCCCATTGGGCTAGGGTCAACTGATAATTTGTTATGGCTTTTGTCACATAGTTAGAAAGCCAGGAAAATTTTGAGAGGTAAGTGATTTGTCTACTTTTTACATGTTAGTAGTCTATATTCTTTGGCGTATTATTTAATTAGATAAAAATTATCAAGTACATTACTATCTATAGTATAAACAATTAGGGTTAACTCTTTATTTCTTGTTTTTCATATTTATTATTGTAAAAGTAACTAGAATCTGAAGATACAGATCATCTAAAGTTATATAAGACTAGATTAGGTAAAATAAGTAATAGTAATGTGGGTAATGTACATCCGCAAGTGATTTACAACTTATAATGGTGCAGATAGTAGTCAGACACGGTTAAAAGGGCAATAAAACAATAAAATTTAATTATAAATAAATGTATACTGTTACAAACTTAGAGCTACTTAGGATAAACGAATGTAGTTTTACGTTACAATTTCTAGAAAGAAAAAGTGGTTAATTTAGGTTTATTTCGATTTTTTTTTTGGTAGTTATGAGGTCGGTCAATTTGGCTGACCCCATTTTGAGATAGAGTTGAGAAAAGAGAAACTATAAAGTTTTACTGGAAAAAAACTTGAAATGCATTTAGGAGGTTTTAGGGATTACACAAAGGAAATTTAAGATTTTTGAGATGAGAAAAAGTATTTTAATTTTAACATGAAAATTACTGCACATGGACTACCCAAAACAAATACTCAATATATTAATAGACAAATCTATTTTATTAAAATACTTAACTAAGAAATATCAGTTTTTGTATGTGAAAGACTTGTAATACCAGCTGAAAGACTGCCAAATGTCGTGAAGATATACCCACTGTATTGAGAGTTATAAGTATTAAACCTATAAAGACTTTAAATGAGGAGAAAAAAGTCATGTGGTCAGTCAAATTGACTGAGCCCATATTGAAAGTATTAAGGGGAGTGGTTCTTCTCAGAGCAGGGATCTATAGATCCAATAAAAATAATTTTGCTGATTTGGCACCAGATATTCTGTCTGATAAGTGCCTGAATTGTTAAGGGTTAACTGGAGATTATGAAGCTTCTTCCTACTTTTATTTTCCTAAAAAAAGGCTATAGCTTGGGATTTGGATTGGTTGAGGGCTACACACCAGTTTTTGCACCAATCTGACACAGCATTGAGTTATATTTGGACCCTAAATGTAGTGGTACATGGGTTGCTAGAAGTACTCCAGATAGCAATATTATCTGCATATTGAGATGACAAAAAGGTTATATAATGTTGGGCTTAACACTGATCCTTGGGGGACACCAGCTTTGAATGTGAAGGGCCTGGAGGTTGCATTGTTGATCTTAACTTTAGCTTTCTTTTGTTAAGAAATCTGGATATCCAGCATGCAGTAAGGGTGAGTATGTAATTATTTATTAGTTTATAGCGAAGTCCATTGTGCCATACTAAATCGAAGGCTTTTGGATATCTAGAAAGTTAACTATGGTTGTATTCTTTCTGTTGAAACTTTGATAGATGGTTTTGGTGAGTCTAATGAAGTGGTCAGTGGTTTGGCTATGTTTTTTGCCTGAATTCTGTATGTTGTTAATAATATTGTTGGTTTCAAGGTAAGTGTATCTGATTCATGATTAATTTCTCCATCAACTTACCAAGGGTGTTTAGCAAGCTAACAAGTCTGTAGTTGCTGGGATTAGTTATTATTTTTCTTGGGGATTACCTTAATATTAGCTGATTTCCAAATAGATGGGTAATATCCTGATGGTAACAATAAATTGTAAATTGTTACTAAGTGAGTTAAGATTTCGTTGAATAGGTTTTTCAGGATTAAATTGTTAATTCTGTCCTTTCCTGGGGCTTTGTGTTTTATTTTCCAAAGGTTAATTTTGATTTCTGCAGAAGTTATAAGGTGGGTGTACAAATTGTCAGAACCAGAACTTTGTGATATAGAAACTGGGAAGTTTGGTGACATAAGTGTTGATTATAAGAAATGTGTTGATTTACATTGTTGAAATATTGTGTGTCAAACAAGGTGAGATTTGGGGTTACAAAGGTACTTTTAAAACATTGGGTAAAAAGTTCAGACTGTTATTGGTAGTGGCAGTATTGTTGTTATATTCAATTTTATCTATTGTGTTTGATTTGTTGTTCATTTTGATTAGAAAAGAACACTAATTTAAGTTTAACTTATCATCACCACCTAAACCATTTTAGAGCTATTTGCATGTTTTCCATATGTTACTAATTTGAGGATTTTGCTTATTACAAATTCAAATTCATGAACAACTAATTAACATCTGTTTTAGGACATGAAAAAACTGATAAAGAACCAATTGCTATAAAGTTAGTGGTAATGTAAATTGTATGATTTTTCCATCTCTCCATCAAAAGTGTTACACTTTTTGTTGAGAGATATGTATCAGCTAGATGTTAAAGGGTTATATAGGAAAAAGAACAGTTAACATTGACATTGATGCATAGATTTTCTTTCATTATTTATTTTTATTATGAAAGTACTATGCTTTAACTCTTTCAGCACAGGCTTGGTCCCTGGGACTGACCTCATAACCATTTTGTGCTTGTTATAGTTTTCATGCTGTAACTTTCAAATTAGTAAGTGAACGTTAACAAATATTGGCAGATTATTAGTAAACATTACAATGCTTTCATAAGCAAAATATCAATTTTTAATTAAGGCTTAAGGTTTGTAAATCAATGTTTTCCTCCTGCCTTTTTTTTCTTTTCATATGTTGCCTATCTAG
>NW_013667332.1:196694-205272 GCF_000517525.1 Limulus polyphemus | reverse complement strand
CTTTATTTTGATTATGAAAGGACACTGCTTTAAAGGGGACAAAAGAATAATTACACTGGCAGTGATGCATAGATTTTTTTTCTTTCTTTATTTTGATTATGAAAGGACACTGCTTTAAAGGGGACAAAAGAATAATTACACTGGCAGTGATGCATAGATTTTTTTTCTTTCTTTATTTTGATTATGAAAGGACACTGCTTTAAAGGGGACAAAAGAATAATTACACTGGCAGTGATGCATAGATTTTATTTCATTATTTATTTTGATTATTAAAGGACACTACTTTAAAGGGGAACAAAAAATTATTTGTATCATGCTATACAGATAAATTAAAGGTCATATATGGAATATCATTTAAGTGGTCTGGAAAAAATGAAATGGTTTGACTTTTTTTTTTCATGAAATAAGAGTTCACAATAAAATAAATTGAGATATGTTTATCTTTAGTTTCCTTTCTATTTACATAACATCCAATATATAATTCAGTGATTTTTCTGATAACCTCTTCTGTAAAGTACATTTTACAATGAGCTATAGGATTGGTCCATAAAAGTTAAGCATGAGCCCTGATAAAAAAAATAGCAAAATTAGAGTTTTGGTTGAAGTTGTAGACTAGTGGTCTAAACACATAATGACAGCTTTTTTTGCTGTTAATTTTGACTTTATAAGCCAATATACATGATTAACCTTGTGTGCATATCCTTATGAAAGAACTGTTTTTTCTTTAAGGAAAAAGTAATCTGCTAATAGGTAGAACAAACTTAAGAGAATCTGTAGTAGTCATTTGGTTTATTTTGTTTTTAATGTTGTTTACGGAGCCACTTAAAAAAATTAAAAAGTATAAAATCTCAAAATATGTTACATGTACAGTTGAACTGTGGAAGAATATTGCATATTTGACTATCAATAGTTTTAATATTGTTCCGGTTCAGTCATGATAAATGATATACACTTTAAAGGTTTTACATGTAAGGGTGTTTTTTTAAAGTCTCCGATGTATCTCCTGAAAAAAAATGGTTTCTTTAAAACTGTTACTTTAAAAACAATTTTTAAGAGAAGATCATTACATTGACAAGTACACAAAACTGTGTTAACATAAATTGTTAAAAGGATCTCCCTTACTGACATTATTTAAACTTGCATACATCTAAGTGTAAGATTTGTACTATATATATTAGGATGCTTTGTTCAGAAAAGCAAATTTTAGTACCAGTTATATTCTATGTAGGTATCTAGGTGGGAAAAAAACATTGGAAGCAGAAAATACTAGCCATGCTGAATGAGATGTCTTCAAGTCTTATAGCCCCTTGTTTCTCTAGCTATATCTCAGTGATGAAATCAACAAATATTACTTTGTCTAAGCATTTCATGGATAGTACATAAAACAAGAAATACAGATGGAAAATTGTGTCTGTTCAGAAAATATTCATTGGATATATACTTTGTTTTTAGAAAGTTATTTGTACTGATGTTATTTATAGACTCAGAGCTTTAGACAACTTTATCAGTTGTAGATCTAACATTATCAAGACATCTAATCTTACTAAAACATTCATGTATAAAATTAAGATAAAATTATGAGCCTCACTGTAGTATAGACTGAAAAGTTATTTAAAATGATATGTTGTATTCTAAGTTATTTTATAATAGTGTAGTAGACATATTTTAGCAGTCAACTTTTTTCTAAAATCTATACAGATTTACTGATGAATCAAGTACTTAAAAGTTGTTTTTTTCTCAGTCTTTTTCTGCAATTTTTTTAATGAAAAAATTACATTTCATCATTTATGGATGCATTCCAGTTACTTTGAATTAAATAAAAAAGTCTGTAAACAGTTTCTGCCATAAATCACAGCCATGAAGAAGTGTATTAAATGTAATGCACTAGGAAAAGTGCATCTTGTCCTGAGGGCAAAATTACATTGAATTAAAAATCACAGAATATAAATGTGTAGTTGTTCTTTAACACATTTTTTAAAAATATTTCATAGTTTAAATTTATTTAATACAAAGGTTTATCTGTTTAATTTTATACATAAAAAAAACTTTTAAGATTTAAAATTTAGACTTTTTATTGAAGTCATAGGCTAGTGACCTAAACAGGTAAGGAAAGCTTGTTTTCTGTTTATTTCAACTGTATAAACCAATGTAACTTTGGTTTTAGTTGATACTCACATAGAAATTGGAAAAAATTGATAAAACTTAAGTAGATGACATGTTTCTAGTAGAAAAGATGTTTGTGAACAACTTTCATCACTATTGCAGTCCTGATGTTTTTGAAACTTGCTTTATCATTTTGCTTCATTGAAATTATGATCTTGCAAAAGAAAAGAAACAAGATGAAGTAGGTTTAGTTACATAATTTTGGACTTGACTGAAACAAGTTTCGTTTTGCCTAAAAAGCCTTTCTTTTTTTTTACCCTTGGGGCTTTGTTTACATTAGGCCTTATCAGCCTAAGTAGCTGCTGAAATGACATGGAACATACCAAAAGGAAATGTAAAATAATACATAAATGGAAGTATAATGTTTTTAAAACTTATTTCATATATGAAACAAAACCATATGGTTGACATTTTTAAAAAAAGCTTTCTTATAATTTGTGTATGGTGAAAAGTTATTTTTATTTTACAGCAGTGATTAAAAACACACGCACACAGAAAATTAAAACTGCGTGTGGTGTTTTTTCAAATGAAAGCAAAGTTAAAATTTATTGTTTATAAAATAAAACCTTTATAGAAAACCTAAGGGAACATAGGAAAACAAAGATCAATAATTGAATTCTACAATAAATGTAAGCACTTGTAATTGTGCATACAAAAAATGTTTTATGTGCAGAAGCTACATAATACATAGAACATTCATTGAAGATTCAAACTATTTTATCTTGTAATTTCTTTTTTGTATTGTAATTTTAAAAACTAAATGCCCTACAGGTTTATTGGATTGCACCATTGTTGTTTAGAGTTAATGGTGCTTTTGAAAATATTAAAACCCAATATTCAGTTTGAAACCTGAAAGAAATCTGTGGATCAGTTTGTCTATTGGAAAATTTTTATTTTTAGCTCAGTAATGGGAATACACTTTGTTAATGCAACCCATTTATAGTAAGTATATAGTTGATCTGCATTTTTTTTTCACAATGTTTCTTAGATTATGATTTAACATAAAAGTAGAGTATGTTTCAGAGATTAGTTTGCTTTTAACTGAACATGAATATTTTTGTTGATGATTGTGTGTTAGGTTTTCATTCTGTGTTGATTTGTAGCAATGTTTTAAATTTTTTATAAGATATATTCCAAACTGATGTTTTTCCGTCCAAAATAATAGATTGTACAAGTACTGGCACAGTGAATCAGTATGAGTTTTTAGATGAGATTTAAGTTTGGCTTAAAAATTGAAGTTTCAAAACATAACGCTGGTTCATTTTTTGTCATCTATTTTATTCTTTTGTAATCTATATTTTCCCCCTGAGTGTGACTTAACTAAAGAAAATGCCAGTTATACATGTTGCAATTACAAGTGTTACTTGAAAGTTCATTATTGAACTATTTTATTTTGAATCTGGTATTTTTCATCAAATAGTGTACATAGCACTTGGAATATATGAAAATGTTATGGGGAATTTTTAGAATGTCATCATTATACTTGGGAACAATAATGTATGGATCTTATAGGAATTAAAATCTGGCAAAGTAAGTCAATGTAGTAATTTCTAATGCTTTCACAACTTAAGTTTTGTATGACATTTCTTACAAGATATCATATTTTTAACTTGTATTTTGTTCAGCCTACAGATAGGTACAATAATCAGTTGATTAGTTACTATTGTGTAGAAAACTTGGAATAATTCTAGGTTTACTATGAAATCTAGTCCTTAATCTTCTTTTAACATATGTTATTTTATTATTTGAATTGTAATAAATATTTTCATTATTTTAATACCTGCAATAAAGTACAAAGATGAATAAAGCAATAAATATTGGATTACTACTACATATTTCTGCATATTTATGAAACAAGTCAATTGGCTCTTTTAACCAGGTTAAAAGTTTTATTGAATCTTGAGTGACTAGTTGTTTTGTGAAAATTCACCTTATTTTATTTTAGTACATCATTAAAGTCTGTCCTATCTATGATTTGCTGAATACTGTAATGAATAAAGATGATTGCTCATTACTAGTTTTTGAAAGGAGTTATAGAAATTAGTTTAAGCCAAATTATATATCCATGAGAAGATGTATGGATATTTGTTTTTAAATATATTAAGCTCATAGAAACAGTTTGATTTTTTTGTTGTAATTGTTATTAGAAGGCTTGTAATAGAATTTATTTATCCTCAGTTGTGTAATAAAGTTTACATAAACAGTTTTGTGAGGTATTTTGATAACTGGATTTTATTTGGATATACAAATGATTTACAGAGAAATATGAGCTAGGTATTTATTATTGGGTATGTAATAAACTAAACTGGAACAGGTTACTTGTAAGTTCCATAATGTAATTTTTACAGAACAACTTGCTAAAACTCGCTTCTTAGAGATATAAAATCAGGTTGTTTGTTTGTTTTTTTATCTAAAAGCTTTACAATTTTAATTACATTTTGGAAGTGACAAGTTAACCTTGTTATGTATTATTCCTGACTTAAAATCTTAAGCTGTATCTGATCTCTTAAACAAATTCTTAACTATGCACTCATTAACGATATTAATTCTCTAAGACTGACAGTGGAGTAAATTTTAAATTTTCTACCCTCAGTTATAGAAGTTAACATTTTTAATTTACTGTATTATTCAGAAAAATCTTGGTTAGTCCAGTTGCCACATCAAATTGTGCTTAACTGATGACAGTGCATCTTGCCAATGATTCTACAGTGTGCTATTAATTGCAAAAGGATTTGTCATAATGCTGTTATGTCCATAACACATCTATCCTTGCATGGTTTCTATAACCTATCTTGTGTACAGGGGTGAGGGCTTCCAAGTAGCCATTTTGAAGTCCAATCCCACAGAAATCCATAGGCTCTGCATCTGGTCCAGTACATCTACGTATGGTATAGTAATGAAATCTCTTTTTCATTCTTCAGCTAGTTGAGGTATGCAGCGATTGGATAGATATGTCATGGAAAAAAGTTGTCTATATGTGACTTGTGCTTCTTTTCCTGATGGAAATTCTTCTTGATGATGTTGCATACAGTTGCCTGAGGTACGTAGATGGCTTTTGTCACTGATCTTTGTTTTAATGGATTTTCATCTGTTACACGATGCTGCACTTTGTTTACTACTCTGGGATATGAATTGTTGAAAGCCACTTTCTGGATTTGCCTGCACCCAATTTGATTCATATACATTTATTTTCCAATGCCATTAAGTACAAGATATCCTTGTCTTGAAATTTCTAAATCTGCGATCATGGATACATTTTGTTTTTCTGAATGGGCTGTTGCATATCCCTCCCATAAGTGATCATTTTTTAATATCAAAATGTAATTTGACTTACTGTTTTATCACATCTTGATATTGGCTATGCTTACCATATGACTTATTGATTTACATGTTAAAAATCATATTAATATAATGCATTTAGTCATCTGTATTTGTGTTACAGAAAAATGCAAATTTCTGAAACTTAAGGAATCATTAACAAAATTATTATGAAATACTAGTACATAATACTGTCCTTTCTAAATACTGAAGTTGTTCCAAATTAGCTTCCCTTCAAATCAAATACCTTGAAAAATTGCTTTAGATGAGTTTTTCCCACTCCTCAGAGAAAAAACATGATGTAATAGATTTTCCCGCTCCAATAATGTTTCCAGCTGTGACATAATCACATATACTGTGTAGAGTATAAGGATTGTTTGTAAAATACTTCATCAGAGCTGTGATATGTTAATGCCATAATTTTTAGGGAAAATACACGTCTTGATTAAAATTTACTTCTAAGATTCTGGGGTTTCTATAAGTAAGCTGAACCAAGGTATTTAGTTACAAAGACTTTGAAAAAGCAAAATATTAACGAAAACCGAAAATCCTTAGTGGGCTGTTTTAATTTTCTACCATTATTTTCTAAGGATCATATAATCAACCTTCAGCATTTATAAAGAAAGAAGTTACATGCATGTTGATAAACGAGCACAACTAATTTCAACAAGAATCTAGGAGTGGAGATTTTTTTGTTTTTAGCTTGCATGTACAAGGTACAGAAAACTTTATTCCTTTATGACTTACCACCCATGTGGCTTTGGCATTGACCTCACATTCACATTTTCTGCAAGATATCTCTAAAATCACATGCCCTAATGTTTTTAAGTTTGGAAGTAAGCTTGATTAACTTTTGAATCGGAACCACACGTATTTAATAAGGATATTGCACTCTGGTGGCCTTTAGGAAATAGGGAACATCTATTTTTGTAAAAGCATGCCTCCTAGTTGCCCACTTTTTGATAAAAAAAAAAAAAAAAAGGGGGGGGGGTATATTAACATCTCCATCATTTGAAATTGTACCTTCTTGTACATGGAACCTCCTCCAAAATATTTAGGAGTAGACATCTGAAATATTGAGGGATAATTTGTAATAGGAGGACATAATTAATTATATATAAAATTCCGGCCACATTCTTACAGCACCTGAAGCTAAAAAATGCAAGCTCTCATTAATCACTTGAAATTTCATAATGAAAATTGGTGTAAACACAGCGTAATGTAATATGACCCAATAGTCCCCAGGGGAAGGGGAGCCTGAGGAGTCAAATCTACGAACAGATATAGCTTGTATTATACCTAATTGATGGTAAGGGATGTAAAGAGGAGTTAAATGCTAATTTCCATATTGACGACATGACATTGACCTTACAAATGTGAGTCAAAAGGTTAAAATAATTAGATCTGTCCACTTTCAGTCCAGTACTCGGATATTAGCGGTCATCTTACAGTAACTGTTTTCCATTTTATACGAAAATTTTTAAGTCCAATTATTTATAGGAACACACCACAGGAAAAGTCAAAAAACAAATCATTAGGATGCTTTAGGACTAAGAAGCCAGAAGTGACAAAATCATTTGATGCATAAACATGCCAAATTTTCTATTACAACCAAATTATCAAAATTGTTTTTACTCAAAACTAGTGCACACAGTTCATAATGGGATGCCCAACACCTGTAATTGGGAGAATAAGCAAAAATTTTATATACTGCATTCAGTATGGCCAATTTGTGTTATTTGTTCCATAAGTGGTAAAAAAATATATTTCGTTTTACAATTACACAATGTTTACAATGTATGTGACAGAAATTCCGGTTTCAACCATGGAAAATGAGCCTCGCTATGCTTGAGAAATTTGCTTCAGTTTATCACATACACCCCAACTAAACACGGTTTATCTGTACGTTTGTATAATATAGATAAATATCTTGTTGATTGGAATGAAATAACTATGGTTATTTTAAACAAATATTGTTGTAATAAAAGGGAATGATATAAACTCACTAAAACATGCAAGACTCGTACACAAATCCCTTCGAAACTTAACGTCAACACACAACCAACAACTCTGATCAAACTGGTCTCAGACGGTTTTAGTTTGTATTCCTAACTTCATTAATCAAGGTTTATGGACAAAAGTAAGACAGATCAATTAAACAATATCGTCACTTTGCGGTCTGTTGTTTGTATAAAATAAAATTAAAAAAAAAACTAAAAATGTTTTAAGACATTTATTTGGGTGATTTTAAATTAGAGCATAATTAAAGTGATCTTTGCTTATGATTTAAACTCAAAATAAAGAAGATAAATCAGTAAGATGTAACCTTGTCTAAGTATATAAGCAGTGTCTAAATTTTAAGGTATAAATTAAGAAGCCAGTTCTGTACTTCAATTTCCAAAACCTGTACATTTGCCTAGAAAAACAATTATTGAAATGCTAATACAAGTCATATCTTACTGCGACGAGGCTAGATCAAGAGGAGCAATTCTATTTATACTGTCCAAGACGTACATATGATTTTAATATTTGTTTTACATATGATTTGAAATACAATTAATAATTATGAAGTATAATTACAATTTACTGCATTGTGACTCAAGTCATAATTAGGCTTACTATTTTGTAATTACAAATAGTTGAATATGACGTAATTATGAGATAGTAAGCTGTAGTTATGGGATATGTCGTAACTTCTAAATCTTGTTTTTACGACATAATGTTAATTTGTGTGGGCTTTTGGGTTTGCCTAGAACTGCTTAATAATTGCAGGAAATCTACAATAGCTTATTAGTTGTCGTTTATTTATATCACAGAATTTTTTAAAGATTTGCTTTAAAATTAAAATTTGTGTATTAAATATAAATTTAAATATTAACATGTAATTTCAAAGGCTTTTATACACATGTAATCAAAGAATAAATTAATATTCATGCTACAATCACTACAGTCTGTATATAGCAAAAGGTATCAATACATCATTTATGACAATTCCGAAAATATCTGCTTTGCATCATAACCATTTGAGATCATAGCTCAATTTATGCTAATCTGTGTCTCTGTTTTAAGTGCAGCTATTATTGCCAAAATTTTGGCA
>NW_013667332.1:190317-196684 GCF_000517525.1 Limulus polyphemus | reverse complement strand
AAGGTTTTGTCATCATCAGGTACATTTGCTGTTATATTAAAGTTTTTCCTCATTACCCATTCAAGCCGTCTCCAGCCATTATTAATCTGTGTCTCTGTTTTAAGTGCAGCTATTATTGCCAAAATTTTGGCATCTGTTGCACAGACACCACAGCCCTGATGTTTACTGTGGCTGAGCCAATGGTTGAGGATACATTTCTGGCTGACACATCAGACATTGGAGAGCTCACCTCATCTGTGGTTGGTTTGGCCCTGAAGTATCCACAAGTGAGCACCCCCCATTTGCAGTAGAATGTCCCATGGAAGTCAAGCCTCCACTGAACATTCCAAGAAGAACTACTACCTCACTGACTCCAGAGGAGTCGAACCTCCATACATACCAGTAAGTATCAACGCTACCTCTATTGCTGCTGCCCAAGAAGAAATGGGGCCCAAAACTTAAGAAAACTCTCAAAGTTTAGATCCCTTGAATGTTAACCAGGCCTTGGGAAGGTTGAGGTGGATACCTGAACGATGATAGCTGTCATTAAGGCTACAACTACCACAAGTATCATTGTAATGAAGATGATCCAGTTGACTCGTGGTTCATATCCACTACCACCACAACTGGTATGCACTGTCAATGAGGGGGTATCGATGTTGACAGCGGAATAGTTCACCATTCAGATGATGTGAGAAACATCTCCCTAGACAGCCACTAAAGCACCACCAACAAAAAGGTCCATGGAGCACAAGTCCAGAGACTGCTGAGGGTAGAGCTCTTGACTAAACCATCCAAGGTGTTAACAATCTGCCCTACAAGAGACACTGCCAAGAGATGACCATTGACTGGAATGAGGTTTGGGCTCTCTACAACAGAGAGGACAATCAAATATGGTGAAGGCAAGACTTCTGTTGTTGTCCAAAGAATAGGTGCACCACTTGTGGACTAAGCTGGCTGAAACCAAGAGTGTCTTAGTGAGAGCTAGGGACACTTGGAAGACCACACTAGTCAACTATAAGATAAAAGTGGCAGAAGAAAGTATGTTGGCAGGATAAATGTGAGGGGAAGCAGAGCCTTGTACTGACTCTGGGTGAGTGTTGAATGAAAATATGCATTTTTCATGTTTGATATCTGTTCCAGATTTATTTATTTCTGATTTTATGTTTAAAAAGATCGAGTGGTTAAGGATATTTCTGCAGTTATTCTCTTCAGTCATTATTGTATTTATATTTCAAAGGGTTATTTTGTATTTTACTTGTTTAGTATGTTTTATTAAATGTTAATTTTCTCTTATTTGTATTTTATGCATTAGGATAATTTACCATGTTTTGCTGTAATTTCATTATCAAAACTTGTATTAATATGTGTATTGTTCTTTCCTTTATGTTATGAGGATTCATTTGGTCTCAATAATTTTGCTGTGTTGAGTGCTATTGTTTTTAATATTTTGATAAAAAGTGGTTTTCCTTTGTTTTATTGTTATTTTTTGTGTGAATGTGCTAGAATCCCTCCCAAGTAGAGGGTAGATTATCAGTGTTACAATTATACATACATACATACATACGTGTGTGTGTGTGTAGTGTTTTTTCTCTGTTAAAGGGCATTTTGTATAAGTATGTGTATGCTTGCAATCTTCATTAAAGGCTTTTTTTTTGTATTGTGTATTCATCAAAAGGCATTTGTGTTTCATTGTTTAAGAATGTTTTATTTTTGTAGTATTTGCTAATAATTTGAAAGGTTTTTAATATATTATTTCATTGTTTAAGATAATTTCCTCTCTGTACTAGGAATTATTGAATTACTGCAGGTTTTCTTTTTTAAATTATTTAATCATTTCATAATGTATTGTGTTTTCATTGTTTCAGTTGTAGTTCTTTGTTGAAGGGTTGTGTCATCCATGTCACTTGCAAGCATTTGCAAGGGTGAGAGAAAATTAACGTACTTCTTGACCATGTTGCAAGATTCGCATTAATTGGGTTTTAAAGTTAAATTTAACTGTTGGCTTGAAGACAAGCCTAAAACAGAGGGGAATTGAAAAGTGGTATGTAGGCACATCATGCATTTTCTACCTCCTCACTTTAATGTAGAGTTCTCTTTTATTTTAAATATCTGCAGTTTTCACATAAAAGTGATCTAGCAACCCAATTGAAGTTGACTTCATTCTAGTTGCCTTTATTCCATTGTTGTTCCCTAGAAATGATACCTGCTATGCCTATCCGAGTATTGCTGTAATGCTCAATTTTGTGCAAGAATGTAGGCAACTGTAGTGCTCTTCAGTGGTAAGACAGATGATATCTTGAGGTCATGTCCTCTCCTATGTTAAATGAGGATAGTCAGTCATTTAGGTAGTGCTAGTCGCTGTGAGTAAATTTGACATTTTCTGTTACGTAAGAAACAATAGATTTCAAGTCTCAAGTGGGTTGGTTAACAGGAAGACATCTTGAGTTAAGTGAATGGTGACCATCCAGCATCCTGAAAATCAGAATGCATATTGTATTTTTGCTTTTTACATAAGTAAAAGATTGCTTTGATCTTGTATCACACATCATGCCTAGTCCCTTTACTTCTTAGTTTAAGTTCAGTTAGTTTAGTTAAATTCAGTTAAATGCTTTATCTTATCAATTCTCTCGTTATGAAGTGGACCTGAAAACTCCACATAGTAAGTGAATATTATGGTTTTCTGAGTCTAAGCAGTCATATGAATCTCTATCAGTCTAAGTCTAAATTAATCATTTTTTGTACTAAATAATTAGTTATAATCAACATAGTTTTGACATAAGACACTATTTGCTTATTAATTGAATGCAAATTTATCAACCAGTTATTACAAAAATCTATTTCCTAGGCCTAGTTATTATTATTTTGCACTCTTGTAAAACTACAATCATATAAATGTATCATATATTGAAGGTGCTTTGTAATGTTCAATTTCTCATTCAGATGTATCTTGTTCAGGACTTAGTTAAGGAGTTTGAGATTTATAGAGAAATTGTAAAAGCCCAGAGCAAATTAGACTGTCCATAAAAAATACTTCATCTATATAGAAAATGTATTATTTGCAGATTGCAGGACCAAATATCATATGAGAAGTTACTTGGAATTATTATATGATTCTTTGTTAAAGTGTTGTTGTATCGTAGGCCTACTCATTATGTAATTTATTTTCCCTTTTCATTACGTGAATTTCCTCTTAAACTGTCTCTTTAAATAATTACATAAATTATTCAACCAAAAGATTTAGCTAAATATTGATATCTGGCTGAAAAACAGCTCTAATGTGTACCGTGTACATTTAATTTATCTATATTGTTGTTGTGCTAAAATTATTGGATATTTTGTAATGAACCAGTAGATGGTTGAAGATGGAAAATAGTTGGGAATCAGTAATTAATCGGTAAATAGCGAATACAAAATGATTGAATATCTGTTAATTTGTGTCAAACTAAGTAAAGTCAGAAAATGATAGGGAAGAATTTGCTTGATTAGGTTAGAAATTGGTAAAGAATTAAGTTTTAAACTGTAATCAGAGTTAAAGGTCCAGTTGGGGCAAGTTTTTTAACACGCTGATCCTTTAATACATGTGTACCTAGAGAAATGACAATCCTTGGCATAAAGGGTATGGTTTTACAATACATAACAAGTACAAAAAACAAGCTTAAGTTTATAAGGGTGTCTTAATATGTATTTTGCTAAAACTTGGGAAAAATATGCAACTGCAAGCTATAATTTTTTCCAAACCTTTGTGGGCATAAATGCAGCTCTTTACAAAATGTTTTCTAAAAGTTACATAGCTGATAGTTTTGTGCAAAATATTCTCAGCTCTTTTATATAAAACCTTTTCACTATATTTCAGTGATTAAGCATTAAGAACATCCAGATTTCAATGTTAAACAACTTTAATCTTTTTGTATTTTGTACGTTACATTACTAAGTCGAAAGTCTTAGAATTCCAGTATATTGTACTGTTAAATGTATATGAAAACTTTTAAGTTAACAGTGTTACAAGCACTGCTTATAGAGAATACACAGTTGAAAGATTATAAAGAATACAAAAAAAAGAGACTGCTTAACATCGATCTAACGTTTAAAATGTTACTTTGTTATAGTGTCAATTGGCTTAGGAATACATCTACTCGTGTGGGACCAAGCTGCAATGAAATAAATGTAAACAGTTTATAGCACAACAACAACAATTTGTGATGAATAATGGTGATGAAGACGAATTTCCAACACATGTACATGTAAGAAAAATGAAAAACTACATAAAAGAATTTAAAACAAAATTTTAGTTACTAGGTTTTGGTACTGTCATGGCGGCAACACGTGGTCCAGGATGAGTTAAGTTTATAATACTCCAGTCAACACAGGATGAACCTTGTGTATCCACGAGCTTCCTTTAGTGTGGAGTAATTTAATTGGCCACACTTACTAAGGTGATGAACTCATTGGATGTAATTCTTATTCCACAGTCTTGCAAACAGTGATGAAGAATGGCTACTGATAATATAATATGTATTATGTGCATACTCTTTCATACTTGAGCTCAAACAACCAATTGTAGAGCCCACATAGCCATGGCTACACCTTTAACACCTAAGTTTGTAAATGACGTAAGAGCGATGCATTTTAGGGATCTTGTCTTTAAATATAGATTAATTACATATTCTGTATATCAGCTTGAAAACAAATCTAAACTTATCTTGTAAATAAATTTTGTTATTCAAAATCGCTTTAATATTTTCTTCAATTCTATTGCATGTTTGGCAATAAAAGGTAGAATATAATAAACTATTTCTTTAGTTTTTATACTTTACTGATTTTAGAAATGTACAGAGATTTTAAAGAATTCTTAATAATACTATTAATTAACTGTATAGTAAAACTATCTTTTTGTAAAAAAAACTATATTTTGTACTTGTTCACGGAAATCAGAAAAGGAACTAACTACATTATAGGCCCGATGAATTAAGTTATGAATTACATTCTTCTTAAATTCAAAAAATTAAAAATTGTCATTGTGAAAATATTGCCCAGAAATGTTGGTTTATGGTAAGACTTAGTCTCAAAACTTCTACCTAAGTTAATTATATTGGTATCTAAAAAAGGTAAAGCATTAACATTTTTGTTCTTCTATTGTAAATTTAATATTGTTGTGTTGACTGTTCAAGTAATTCCTGAATATCAAGTTTATTTTTGAAAACTACAAACGTATTATCAACATATTTTCTGTAGTATAAAGATTTAAACTGAAGGGGATAATTTTCTAACTACCCTTTTTCAAGATGACTTAAAAACATTTGATAAACTTGGTGCAACCTTGGAACCAATAGACACTCCATCAGCTTGTTCATAATGACAACCATTAAAATTTATTATTCACATGTAAAAGGAACTCAGTTTAAGTTATCAACTATAGAATACCCCTTATTTCTGGCGCGAAACTGCTGTTCTTGTAGAAAACAACTTATTTTATACTTGTAGGGAAGCCGGTTTTGACCCAAAATACCATACATAAAAAGATAAGAGAAATTTTGGTATCATCAAAACAGGATTTATTGCAAAGTTTTTGTGACGGATAATGAGTGTATTAGTATTCACTGAACCTTTCAAGTTTAAAAAAAGGAATGCTTCTACAGAAAGAAATTAAATTTTCTGAGTGCAGAAGTATTTGGAACCAAAAGAAAGATTTCACGAGTGGAGAGAGACGGTCCCACGGGAAAGGTGTCGTGTCTAGGAGAAATCCACTCCTGGATACAGGACTTTTGCTGATAGTAAGAAGGTCCTTGACGTTAGTTAACCTCCAGTCACCGAGTCGGGGAGGTTTGCCCACGTCTGGAGCACCCAAGCCATCTGAGCAGCTAGTGCCTTTGAGGATCGACCTTGGCAAGAGGGGAAACTCCAACTTCTGATATCCACCAGAATAGTTTGGCTCCTGGAGGGTTTGAGACCACTAATGCAACCCTTTATTGAAATCCCTGGCCATTGCCAACCAGAGCAGTGCAGCCTCAGG
This sequence comes from Limulus polyphemus, assembly GCF_000517525.1. Classification (NCBI taxonomy): domain Eukaryota; kingdom Metazoa; phylum Arthropoda; class Merostomata; order Xiphosura; family Limulidae; genus Limulus; species Limulus polyphemus. The sequence goes on along the minus strand of NW_013667332.1, from coordinate 190,692 downwards.
TCTGGAAAATACCAGTGGTCATTGGTGGACAGAAGCTGCATGTGTCACTGGCAGATGATATCCACCTGGGCAGGTAAGGCAATGGACATGCTTGATGGGAAAATCATAACTCATGTGGCAAGAGACCTTTCAGAGCAGGAAAAGAACTCCCTAATATCGACAGCAGCTTGAGATATCTCGGGTCGTGCATGAGTGTACTAGTGACTAAATCCAGATCGAGCCTTAGTCTACACCTGAACATTTTTGTTACTTGTAGTTAAGCACAAAGCTACACTGTGGGCTATCTGTGCTCTGCCCACCTTGGGTATCGAAACTGGGGTTTCTAGCTTTGTAAGTTGAAAGCATACTGCTGTGCCGACGTGGGGGGGTAAAACC
>NW_013667332.1:188590-190081 GCF_000517525.1 Limulus polyphemus | reverse complement strand
GTTGAAAGACATACTGCTGTGCCACTGGGGGGAAACAAGATGGGAAGAACAAAGCATCTATTTTACTTGTGGATTATTGGCAGCAAAACTGCCCGTGCTTTGCAGACCAGCAAATATGGAGGGGTGTCAGTCTGCTGACTCACAACTCAACACTTTGCCGAGACACAAAGTGGGCAGGGCAATTGATATCAGCCATTAGACCAGGAGGACCAACAACAGATGGTAGATGCCATGGTAAATGCTCTAGGAAACTAATGGTGCCTAAGTTAGATATGACCAATGATGTGTGGGAGGGGGGGACAGTGGACAGCATTGCACCAAAGAGTTTAGTGGCCAGCCCAGCTCTGTTAAAGCTGGATGGAGTTTGGTATGTGCTGATAAGAGTGCAAAGGCAAGAGATTGGGTTCCTGGTAGACACAAAAGCAACGAGATTGCTAGTGGGTCTTGCAATCTTTCAAACCTTCTGAGATAGACCACTATACTCTGGCCAGTAGATACACACTTTGTTTTGTCGAATGGAGATATATTAGACGTTAGAGAAGAGGCAAATCACCAGCCCAGTCTAGGAGATGTCGCCCACAGATCAAAGATAGTCATCTCGTACTTTAAACCTGAAATAGGCATTCAGGGGATAGATGTGCTGCAGAGTTCATGTATCAGTTTATCTTGGGCAACTTGAGAGCTGATGTTCCAACACCGCCCATATCAAGCCCAGAAACAGTGGATTGCATGAGTATACATGGAGCATGGAATATAGTGCCTCCATGTACAGAAATGATATTCCATTGTTTGATATTGACACAGTCTAATGGGATACTGCAATAGGACAGATAGGATATGGTTTTAAAGATTAACATGTTTGCTGACTGATAATGATGTCACTAAAAGCTACAGTTGACCAATGTTGTGAAGAGATAAAGGCCATGAGGTGGCATTAAAGACCAAACCAAAAGAATGAGCTTATCAGGAAGATTGAACTCATTTTTTTTATTCATTTGAAGCAATTTCTACTAGGCAGTCAGAAGGAAAATACCTGTTTTCCTGAATACAATGGTTTTTAGTTTCTTTAGTAGTCAATCTTGCAGGAAAGGAAACTAAAACCCATCCTCGTAGGACCAATTGTCTTGTTATTTGAATGGGTACTGTTGCTGTTTTCTTTTATTTGCCATTAATAGAGATTGCATTTTACATTCAGGAATCAATCACATGTAAAAGGAACTCAGTTTAAATTATCAAGTACAGAATGCTTTCCTTATTTCTTTTACGAATCTGCTTTCTTGCGGAACACAACTTATACGTGTAGGGATTCCGGTTTTGACCAAAAATGTGTTATGAAATTATTTAACTTATTTTACTCGTACTTCATTTTGAAACTTAAAAACATTCCAGATGTTAAATAGTAGGTTTTATCCACTAATAGTTACAAAATAAGAACCCCCCCCCCCAGTGGCACAGCGGCATGTCTTCGGACTTACAACACTAAAAACCGGG
>NW_013667332.1:186454-187647 GCF_000517525.1 Limulus polyphemus | reverse complement strand
TCATCAGGATTCAAGGCCAGAAAAGGGCAGCTTTCAGAGAAGTTTGAAGGACTTTGCTGGCACTGTAACAAACCTGGGCACAAGAGAGCCCAATGCTGGCAACTTCAACACGTGGAAGATGCCACAGTAGGAAAGGCTGCTACCCAGAAGGGTTGTTGGAACTGTGGAGAGTAGGGACATACGAGGAGCCAGTGTAAGAAGAATACCACCAATAAGTCAGCTTCGGGAAACCAGTAGTGGTTGGTGCTAAGGGACGCCCACCAACCCCTATCGTGAAAGTCCCAACAGCTAAGTGTAAAATGGCAAGCACACATAGTGTCTACATGACAGGGAGGCTGGATGGCCAAAGGTGCAACTTTGTCATAGATTCTGCATCTCAGCAAACGCTTGTGAGTATCAAGGTGTTGAATCACAAAGGCGTACCAGAAGCTGTACAGAAGCTCTGTGGTGTGACAGGACATTATGCAAGGTTGTGGGGACCAGTATGGGTAACTATCGAGCTCATGGGCATGAAGAACAGACAGAAAGTATACTTAGCTGACATTGAAGACCAATGCATATTAGGATTGGACTATTTACTATCGAGGAAGTGTGTAGTTAACTTCGATAAAATGACGTTTGGAAACAACAAATGCTAGATTCCAGTAAGTGTGGCTGCATCGGTTGACTTGCATGTCACAGCATTTAAGTCAACTACAATACCCCCTATGTCAGGGAAGATAATTTGGGGTAGGATAAAAGAGCATCCCCAAGGAAGCCCAATGTTTGTGGAAGCTGATTTGAAGATTGGAAGGTCACTTGTGGCAGGTCATCGAGTAGTACCTATAACAGTGGCCAATTTCTCTAAATGTGAACAGACACTTAAAGAAGGGGCACTGTTGGGCGTGTGCCAGGAGGAAGAGCCAGTCATTGTTAAAGCAAGGAATACAACTGTAAAGAAAGGACATACACTTCCAGAATATTTGTCTGACTTCTATAAGAAGAGCATAGTTCATTTGTCATCATCACAGGCTCTCCAGGTAAAAGAACTCTTGGCAAATTACTCAGACGTCTTTTCAAAAGGAGATTATGACCTCGGCTGCACAAACCTTGTAGAGCACAGAATAAACACAGGCAATCACCATACAATAAAGATCCCTCTGAGGAGAATAGCTCCAGCAAAGTGACAAGATATAGAGAAGGTCATGGATGGT
>NW_013667332.1:180922-185535 GCF_000517525.1 Limulus polyphemus | reverse complement strand
AGGAAGAATAAACAAGTTTTATAAAGAAAGGACTCGTATCTTAGAAGAATTAACAAACAAACATACAGAGACGTAACAGTACACTGCAACAAAAGGTTTTTAGAATGTCATAACGTTGTAAATAAATCTAATTCAATTCTAAATGATATGCAGCTAGGTTTTTCTAAATAAAGGATTAAATGTGGTCCAAGAAAATTTAAAATGAAATGTAGCTGAAATTGGAACTAATAAAAAGAATAAAATGTGTTGATAAAGCACACATTATTTAAAGTAAATGTTGTAATTTAAGTTAATAATTTTAAACTTGCAAATAACAAAGATTTTCAAGTTTAAAAAAAGAATTAAATAATCAAGACCTAGTTATTTGTAGAGCAAATAGAGGGTTTGTTTGTTTTTGAATTTCGCGCAAAGCTACACGAGGATTATGCGCTAGCCGTCCCTAATTTAGCAGTGTAAGACTAGAAGGGAAGGCAGCTAGACATCACCACTAACTCTTGGGCTACTCTTTTACCAACGAAAATAGTGGAATTGACCGTCACGTTATAACGCCCCCACGGCTGAAAGGGCGAGCAAGTTTGATGTGACGGGGATTCGAATCCGCAGATTGCGAGTCGAGCGCCCTAACCACCTGGCCATGCCGGGCCGCTAATAGAGGGACCAAACTGTACTTAGTAATAAAAATATTATGATATAATAATTAAGGAATAACCGAAAGAAGTTCCATACGTGTACATCAAAAATAGTCGTATAAATAAACTTCATGCAGTGGTAAAAAGAGATTGTATAGCAATGGCACCTTATAAAGAGCAAATGTTAATTCCAAGGGACTTTGTATTTGCTAGATTTATGTTGTACCTGAAGTCCATAAAATTGGAAATAGTTTTAGACCTATTGTTTCTAATATTAAGAGTTGTACATGCAATGTAGAAAAATTCATACTACAATGAAGGTTTAAGTATAGGTTCTCCTTTATCTCCGTTAATATTTAGTTCATAAACAGAATGAAGGTTTAGCTGTGGGTTCTCCTTTATGTCCGTTAATATTTAGTTCATAAGCAGAATGCAGGTTTAGATATAGGTTCTCATTTATGTCCGTTGATATTTAGTTCATAAACAGAATGCAGGTTTAGATATAGGTTCTCCATTATTTTTGTTATTATGTGACTTATAAACAGAATGAAGGTTTAGCTATGGGTCCTCCATTATCTCCGTTATTATGTGATGTATAAACAGAATGAAGGTTTAGTTATAGGTTCTCCATTATCTCCGTTATTATGTGATGTATAAACAGAATGAAGGTTTAGCTGTGGGTTCCACATTATCTCCCTTATTATGTGATTTATTCATGTACAATTTTGAAACTGGAGCGTTATATAAAGCGGAAAAGAAACCGTAAATCTAAATTTGATGACGAGAGACCCACTTTTCAGAAAATAAAAATTTGGAGACGGCTTGACTGGGAAATGAAAAAACTTTACTATAGAAACATAATCTTGCCGAAACGTCATAAAGTTTTGTTTCATTACTCAGCCAAGCTGTCTCGAAACTTTTAAACTGGAAATCTGAATAAGGTACAGTCTTGGCCAAAATGTTTGCATACTGTTCTATATTGACGTTATTGTCTAGATGCATGGAGTAATTATTGAGTTAATGCTCAAGAAGTAACAGAGAAGATAGTGTATGATCGGACAAACATGTATGAATTGTTATTCTGGTCTGTATAAGTTGTTTTGAGTATTTGTTCACCAAAACACACATATACACCTGTTTTGTATAAAAGGGTGTGCTATTGGTATAATCTTTTTCGAAACAAATCAACGTTTTGTTCAGACAATTTCTCTGTAGTTGGTGTAGAGTAATGCCTCGTCATGTGCCAGAAGTTAAAGAGCGTCAAATTGTTCGACTGTCCGAAAATGGTACAAAGCAAACGAACATTGCCAAAAAGTAGGGCACCCCAGTGTACTATATCCAAAATCCTGAAACGTCATTGGACTACAGAAAATGTTGTTCCAGGAAAGTTTACTGGTAAACGCTGAAAAACTACTGCCCAAGATGATTGTGTTTTGATCAGGTTAACACGTTAAGATCGAAAGAAGTCTTGCAACACATTACAACAGGAATGGCATGAACACATTCATTCTCGGGTATTCAGAAGAACAACGAATAGGAGACTGACCAAAAAGGTTATTTTGCAAGAAGGACTATCTGAAAACCAATATTAACCAGAATTCACCACCTTCACCGTATTACTTGGGCAAGACAGCATGCCAACTTACAGATGAGTCCTGTTTCCATTTAGTAAAAGCTGATGGTAGGATTCACGTTCGTCGTTTGCCTGGAAAACAGATCAGAGAAGACTATCTTTCCCACAGGGTATATGCAGGAGGTGGCGCAGTAAATGTTTGGGCAGTTATTCATTATGGTAGAAAACTGCTCTTCATAGCCTCCAGGGAAACATCAATGGCGCCTCCTAAAGGCATCATATGGGGATGACATTTCTACTACGTTCTAGGGCAAGGTTTGGTAATAATGTTATGTTCCGGGATTACAATGCTACTGCACACAGTGCATGTATTGTACAGGATTGTCTCGACCAGAAGGATGTTACAAGACCCCGTCACTACCCGATTTCACCCTCCTATCCATTTACATATCACCTTATACAACACCTGACATCACTTTTCTAAACTCAGCAATGTCATCATTCTCGGAGAACTTAACGCTTCTCATCCCCTACTTCAAGGCTATATATACTACAAACACTGCCGGCAGAATTATCGCTAATTTCACACAAATACATAACTTAACAGTTATTAACGACAACTCACCTACCCACACACTTCAAAACGGAATACAAAGCATCATTTACCCACCAACAATCGTACACCTTACAAATGACTTTAAAGTATACGAAAACATCAGAGGAGACCGTAATTCTCTTTCCTTCCAAATCAGTAACCCTAACTGGACACTCCCCAATAACCAAGACTATAACTCCAATTTTAAGAAAGTTAGCTGGTCCTTACTTAACGAATATTTAGACAAAAACCTACCCGATCCCGTAACGTATGCTAACTCCAAAGACAAAATCGAACAATACTACCAGAACATCTCGCAAACCATAATCAAAAACATAGACAAGTTAGTTCCCAAAACTCACACAAAAACCACGCCTAACCATTAGTCTCTAACACCTGAAATACATGAACTCATTTTGTCCAGACGCAAGCTCTGTAAAGAATTTATAAACACCAGAAACCAGCAAAAAGATAATTGTAACATCTTTTGTAATAAACTCGATAACCTTAAAACTGACCCGCCCACCTTCTGGAAAACTTTTAAAGCATATGCCGAGTAAACAATAATACAGGTAACATCTCTTACGAAAACCTCATTGCCGCTACCGATAAGCAAAAATCAAATCTATTCGCACGCTATTTCACAAAAACATTTGTTACCCCGCAGGATGCCAGATTCAATAGTAAGCACCAGGACAAAATAAACTCCTTTGTTAACGTTAACTAAATCCTTTTCTACCTCTTTCCCGGTTAATATACACCAGCACCACACTCCCAGTTCACCATATCAACCCCTATAACCACACCTGAAGTCAAAATTGGCCTGAAAAATCTCAAAAACAAAACTTCCGGCGAAGACAAAATACATAGTTCTAAAAAATGCATCACCCAAACTTCTAACACATCACGTAAATTTATATAATCTATCCCTTTTTTTTTCTGGTTATCTCCCTAATCGACACTAAACTAACATGGCACATACATTTCAAGGAAATCAGTAAGAAACTTAAAACCAGAATAGCATACCTTCACAAAATAAGTCATCACACTCACTGATGCAGACCACAGATAATAATGTACATTTACAAGACATTTATCAGACCTTTAATGGTGACATGTACCATGAATCACAACCAACGTTTGATACTTCAAAAACTCCAAAACCGGGTAATACGTCTTGCCCACCTCCTCCCTCACTACATACCAGCATACTATATAGAAAACACATTTCAATACATACAGTATAAAAACGTATATGTAAACTTGCCACTAAATATTACAAAAAGCCATCTACTGGAACTCACTCACAGCCGAATTTCACAAAATTGCTGCTACCCCCAAACCATGGTGCAAATATCTGTCCCCATACAACATGATACACAACATTACTAACACACCACCATGATCTACAAAAGTAAGAAGAGTATATTATTTTATGTATAACTGTTTCACTTTTCAATCTCTTTTCAGATCTTCATCTCTTCAATAGCTTATCACTCGGGCACTAGCTCGGCTTTCTTTCGGTCCCGACTAGTGAAAGTGGGTTTTCTCGGGGCACTCCCGTTTTCCCCCCACAAAACTCTTAGGTATTGGATCTATAGATCCCAGCCATGGTACTTGGGTCCATTGACCCCCGCCAGGCCCTGTAAAGGTCCGTTTGCTTCAGTTTATTTCAATAAATTATCAACAATCGCTGGCGGCTTATTTCTTCTACAAGAACAACCGGCCTCTGCTACAACTTCGCCTTCAATTGCGCCCACTTGCCTCATCATTTTTTTTTTTTGCCCATATGGCCCATTAGAACGATGACCTCTCA
>NW_013667332.1:179052-180121 GCF_000517525.1 Limulus polyphemus | reverse complement strand
GTATATATATATATATATATATATATATTGTATGAAAACTGAAATGTCACTATATTATAAAGTGCTAGTGTACTAAATGTGAGTAAACACAGCCAAGACAGGACACTTTGTAATGTAAAGGCCAGCTTTATACTCTTGGATACAGTAATATCAGTGCACGTGCACCGCGTCATTTGAACTTTAATAATGATAGCCAGGCACGGCTGAAATACCCCTTGCAAGAAAAAAGGACACCTATTTCCAAAACCTCCGGTGGCAGGGGTCTATGTCATCGCCCAGCACGAGCAAAGCTTCAGATAAGGCTGGTTTGTTTGCAGATTCAATAATAGAAAACACAAAAAACTTCACCCACAACTTAATCAACTACTAGCCTTTGCAAAAAAGGACTACAAACTAAGGATGAGAGCAAAAAAGGAAACAAAAACGTAAAAAGACAACAAAAACAAACTCACAAGTAGAGAACTCAGACATGGAAGTCTTAGAAGAAGAACAAACAGAAATATCAAAATCACATGAACACAAAGAAGAATACAACCAGACACTAAATCAAACACAACATAAGTAAGCACACGAAAACGCACATCAACAAGAAGTGAAATAAAAAGAAGCAAACTTAGTTGAATTTAAACCATCACAAGAAACACCACAAATACATGAAGATACAAAATATTTCATCCTTGAAACACCGAAGAAAATAAGAAAACTGACACTACAAAACATGATCACTCAAACAAATGTAACATACAAAAAAACACAAAAAAAACACACTACAATACTCAATAATAATAATACAAGGAATTCCAGCTCAGTATAGGGAACCACAACTTGCTGCTGACATTGAAGCTGAACTCATACATACAATTCACTAAAGTTGAACGAATTTTTTCCAACAGAACACAGAGACTTTCAAACCTAGTTAAAATATACGTACACAAAATACAAGATATCCAGAGTGAAATATCAAATGGTATTATTCTCTGGTATCGAAGATACACTGTAGAATCGACAAAAACACCAGCGGTAGTTGTAACCCAGTGTTACAACTGCCAACGCTTTGGACATGTGGCAG
>NW_013667332.1:153726-178332 GCF_000517525.1 Limulus polyphemus | reverse complement strand
CCGCGACCCTCAGATTGTGAGTCGAGCGCCTTATCCACCTGGCCATGCCGGGCCCCTGAAACACTGACTGCCCACGCAAAAATCCATAACCATATTGCTGTAACTGCCAACAGCAACACACGGCAAACTAAAAAGGACGCCTAAAATACAAGAACATAAAAACACGAATAATTAACATTCAAAATAATACAAGCACAAAATCATGAAGCAAACAGTACACAAAGAAAAACACCATTGCCACCAACACCAAAACCTCAAGAGAGTACCAACACAAACCAACAATCTACTATACATACATTCGCACAGGCAGTAAAAACCCACACACAAACTGAAAATATCTCAAAACAAAAGAAGGACACAAAACCCACCATCGCTCAAACAAAATGAAATATCAAACGAAATAACAGAGGCAGTCACTAACTTATTGTATGAATGCCTGGCAAAATACAATAACCCCTAAAACCAAGATGGCAGTATCACATTAATCATTAGAACAGCTCTAGAACAATTATTGCCAATACTACCACACATTGCACAACTATTCTTATTACCACAAACATTACAGAACACAAATACCCAACAAACATAAGTCCACACACATATATAACCTGACAACATAAAACGAACATAGCTCTGAAAAGCAAAGTTGTAATAGAACCTTAAACAATCAAACCAGCTAACCAATAGAACCTCAAGCCAAGAAGATAAGATAACAACAGTACAGGAGGGAGAAAGAGGTCTATTATAACCTGACCCTCTATTCTGATGATTGGTCCAGCAGCAGCACGGCTGAAAAGTCAATATAATAAAAGTAATAAATGTATGATATTATGAAATTTAAGCTACGTAGACTACATTTGTGTTTTCATGTTATAATATGTAGTCATTCTAGAATGAAAAAAGCATAATTTATATTTATTTCCTATTTTTTTATTGAGGTTACGAAGTCGCTGAAATCGAACCAACCCTTACAGAGATACAGTAGTGAAAATAACAGATAAAATATAAAGTTTGTTTCTACAAAAAATTTTAATTATCCGGAGGTTACAAAGATTTCGCATGTGAAATATGAAAACGTTCTAATGCATAAAAGTATTTTTATCTTAAAATCAAAATTACTTTGCATGTTGGATGATCAACAATCTGAAAGAAAAATTTCAATTAAAGAATCTTATAACTTAATTTAAAAACCTGATATTTTGTGTACAAAAGCTTTGTAATTTTTACCAAGAACCTGCAAAAGGTTGTAAGGATATGCATGCATACATTGTCAAACATCATAGCATAATTATTCTCATGGATACTTTCGTGGTTACGGGCTGGGTGGATTCCACCCAGCCAGTAATGGAAGGGGTAGTAGTTAACAGATATTGGTATTATATTTGTATGATCCTGTCATAGTTTTCACCATGATTTATTTGTTGTTTTTTATACTTTTATATCATTTGTAGAAATATATATCGTAAAATGGATGGATAACTTGCATCAGGAATTACGTTTTCATAACCTATATAGCTACCAGTCTAAATGAAAAGAAGTCATCCAGAAGTCTCATCCATGTTAGAATAAAGATTCTTTCTTTTCAATGAGTTTTTCATCAAAATTCCTCATAAAAATGTATTGTTATGACAGATCTATTTTGTACCCAGATAAATGTAGCTGTTAAATTCAAAGTAATTATTTATCAAAACCAAACCTATGAAATCTAATAAATCTTCTGTTGGTAGTTTGTATATTCTGCACTTGGATATATCATATTGATAGGGATATTGGACGTAATATCACATCCACCATCACATTGATAGAAAGCACATCAATAACATTTGCATTTTTTCAATGAGCCTTTCTCATTTGAAAGAAAGAAGTCAAGAGGGTGTAGCTTTGATTAAGACATTTGAATAATATATTCTGTAATATTTCCACATTTTAATATTATAGTCATTTTAGGACTACAATTTGTGGATCAAAGTGGGTATCCTTGAAAGACAGAAATATATTGTTTATTTTCAATAATTATTTGGCAATTAAACATAGCAAGCAGTTATTGACAAATAACAATAGCAGAGAGGACATGGAGATAACTGGTAACAGTTTCTATGTTTATGTATTTGTAAAACGCATGGTTTTGTAAGTGCTACAGTCTTTCATTAATGTAGTCAATTTTGGACAATTGGCAATGGCATTATCCTTATCTGCAAAATATGTGACAATATCACTTCTATCCTTTAGATACTTCAATACTTATCGCTCATTGGGTGAATTTTGTCAGAGGGGAAATGGTTATTATCCTGAATATAATTGCCAACTTTCCAAAGAACATATTCAATATTGGCATTCCCAGTCTCGTTTCTGTTGATTGGAAACTGCCAGTTAATGTTAGACAAACTCAAATTTTTTTTTCTGTTTATAGGAAATAGGTGTAGTCTATCTGCAACATTACTCAAGGCCTTGAGAACTTGAAGCTTATTTACTTGATGAATAGCAGAGCAAAATGGTAAACCATGACAAAGATGGTGTCAGTTTTTATGTATGGGCCAGATTTTTTTACATTAGGTGTTTGTGACTTGTTTTAAAATAATATATTAAAACAAGTCAAACATATATACAAATGTTCGTTATACTGTTGGTTATCACAGTTGTGTACAACACTTTATATAATCGTCTCTTTTTGTCAAAGTCTGCACAGGCTGGCTTAGTTACTTTAGAACATAATTTGACATATGAATTGTTTTCTCTACTCTATTGTTACAATACAATCTGTAATAAACTCACTTCAAAAATCGCCATTATACACTCTTTATGGCTAAACTCACAATCACGCAGTCTAGATATATTTATCCAACTACATTTTCTATGCATATTTATACCCTGACAGAGGTGTAGAACAATCCACACGTTACTTGATGTTATGATGTAAAAACAACGAGAAAACTCAGAAGGTTCTAGTAACATGACATAATGATATAACAATCACCAATTCATGACTATTGAACTACACAACTTAGGATTCGTAAACAGTTATGTAAACAAACTTGCACTAAAATATCGTTTCTAAAACAAATAAACACTCGTGCTTTATAAACTATCTCAATCACAAAACTCGCATTAAATTTAAAATGAAACAGTCATGTATATCTCACAATAATCCCCTCTATTTTGTTATATTATATACAAAGACTGTTTTCAGTTCATGCACAAAGTCTACTCATACATTTTACACCAACATTTGCAGTCCCCTTAAAGGTCTCAATGTGGAACTGTCGATTTTGCACCTCTGGATGTATGCAAAGAGCTGGTGGTCCATCTGGATAATAAACTCCTTCCCATAGAGGTGGTTTTGGAATTTCCAGATAGCAAATATGATGGCCAGAAACTCTCGTTCAATCACAGAGTAGTTCTCTCACTACTCAATAGCTTTTTACTGATGTAAATCACAGGAAACAGTCTGCCTACACTTTCCTGCTCCAATTCCAATGCCTGATGCATCGCCCTGAATGATGATCAGTTAGTTAGTTTAGCATTTTAAAGATTGGCGAAATTCCTAACATGTTTTTCAACTTCTGAGATGTCATTTCCTGGGCTTGTTCCCATTTCAACTTGTTGGGTTGGCCTTTGTTAGTCAGGTTTGTCTGTGGTGCAGTGACATCAGTGTAGTTTGGAATGAACTTCCTATAGTGTCGTGCTGGCCTCACGAATGATTTGACTTGCTGATTGATCGTTGTAGCTGGTGTATCTTGTATGTGGGTTAGCTTCTTCTCTTTCATGGCTATTTTTCAGTCACCCATCTTGTTTTCAACAAAGTCCAGCACAGAATAACCAATGTAGCATTTAGATAGTCTGGTGGTCAGACCTGCTTCCCTCACTTGCCCGAACAGCCCTCGTCGTTTTTTCAGGTGGTCTTTCAATCTGACTGTGTAGGTTAGAATGTTGTCCATATAATGCTCGATGTTGGTGGTTTTGGTTTGATTTGTTTTGAATTTTGCTCAAAGTTACACAAGGGCTATCTGTGCTAGCTGTCCATAATTTAGCAGTGAAAAACTAGAGGGAAGGAAGCTAGTCATCATGCCAGCTCTTGGGCTATCCTTTTACCATTGAATAGTGGGATTGACCATCACTAAATAACGTCCATGTGGCTGCAAGTCAAGTACTCTAACCATGTGGCCATGCCAAGACCGATGGTGGTTTTGTGCAACATCTTGCCTATCATGCAGTTTAATGTTGCTGCTGAGTTGACTAACCTAAATGGCATCTTCTTGAACTGGTAGTCTCAGACTAGTGTCACAAAAGCTGTCTTCTCTTTAGCTTCTGTCTTCATTGGGATCTGCCAATAACCTTTGCTGAGGTTGATCTTGGTAAAGAACTTGGCCCTATTTAGTTTCGTCATGATCAAAGTTTCAACTTCCAAAAATCTATGCAGAAGCAGTTTGAGCCATCACTCTTCTTCATGATTTGCAGGAGGTGCAATAATTTCAGCTTTTAACATTACCTCAGCTTTTTGCTTGATCAGGTCTCTCATTGCATAAGGAATCTGTTATGGCTTCACCTTAACTAGATTCCTGGTTGTTGCCTCGATCTTCTCTTGCACAAAGTTTATCTGTGAAGACATCTGCATACTGGCACATTAGATCTTGTAGCTATTTATTCTGCTTGCCAGTCAGTTCTTCATTGATGTTGACGTCTTTGTACATCTCATCTCCATCCAGCGGTCTTAGATCTAATAGGTTTTATGATAGTCACCATCATCTGGTTTTGCATCTATGCCAGCCACACCTGCAATGTCCATCTGTGCCTCAATAACTGCATGTGTTAGGCTTCTTCCTTCTCGAAGTACCTCTTCAACAGATTGGCATGGTATATCTTGGTCTTTCATCCACTTTTACCTTATAGTCCATTCTATTGGCCACTTCCTGCACTCTTGAAGTCCCTCTTCAATAGATTAGCATAGTATATGCTGGTCTTACCATTCACTTTCACCTTATAGTCCATTCTATTGACCACTTCCTGCACTCTTGAAGTACCTCTTCAATAGATTAGCATGGTATATGCTGGTCTTACCATACACTTTCACCCTATAGTGCACTCTGTTGACCACTTCCTGCACTTTAAAAGGTCCTCTCCACTGCAGGGTGAGTTTGTTGTTGTTCTGTCCAACCTTGTCTTAGAAGTGCTTCTGATTGTCATGAGCTGCATAAAAATTATCTTAGCAAGTTGTCAGGTCTCCTCCAGTCGGTTTCTGAGATCTAACACATACTGGTATCATCTGTTCCTCACATCTGACTCTTCTCCTGTCCACAGTTCCTTCAATATCTGCATCAGACCTCGTACTGTTCTTAAAATATTAAATCAAAGGGTGAAAGTCCTGTTTGATTCGTAAACAGTTATGTAAAAATATTTGTGATAAACTATTGCTTCTAAAAATAACTAAATTGAACACTCGCGGTATATAAACTATCTAAATCATAACACTCGTATTAAAATTAAACTGAAATAGTCGTGTGTATTTAACAGGTAGAGAGAGCACTCTTAGATAAATTGATAACATTATTGATTGATTAAGATAAACCTTTATTTTCACGCTGTTCATGGCTTAATTGTTTCTTGTTTTTCTTTATAATAAATATTTCCCACTTGTAATAATTTCATAAAACATTTAACGAGTGTTTTATTTCATTATAGTTCTAATTGTTTAGTAAAGGAACAATGAAAGTTACACCACATAAAGATTTGACAGATTAGTAATTTTGGATTTATAAATAGGAATATTTAAAACTTGCAGTTTATTTTTTATTACTCAATCTTCTTAAAACAGTGAAATTATTATGATTGAGTGTGGTAAATCGGTCTTTAACGTCAAGTTCATTGACCATGGCATCTAGATGAGTCAGAAGAGCATATATATATATATATGTCCAACATGTTAAAATTTGCAAATTAGTTGAAAAGGAATAACCTTCAACAACACACACTAGAATAAATAATGACAATTCAGAAATACACAAATATGTATTTGAAACCTCAGCCTTAAAACTAATGAAAGCAATTCAACAGAGGCATGGAACAATTAACAAAACTGATGCATAATGTTATTTTAATTATATACTGACTACCATACAGTTTATCAATGGATGATAGTGGAATGTTGTTCAAATTTTCTGTATTACTCCCCACAAATCAGCCATGTTGTTTGTTTACATTTTGACCTATACATAAGGTTTACATAAGCCTATACAACCTCAAGAATGTTTATATCAGGAATTTCTGCAGTCCATGTCATGATTGTAAGAGGTCCATCAGCATCTTTATCATCACATAATCATTTCACCAGATTGGCTTTATGCTTGATTGACTTGTTGGAAGATTTTTTTGTTTGCCGTTACGGGCAGAGAAACACAATGGACCTTCTGTGCTGTGCCCACCATGGTTATTGAAAACCGACGTTTGGCATTATAAATCTTCAGACTTACCACCAAGCCATTTTGAAGCATTGCTGGAAGATGAATCTCAACTAATTAAGTCGAGTTCCTGAGGAAATACCATTATGGATCAGAACCTCCTAGTACTTTTCAGAAGTAAGAGTACCATCAATTTTGTGTAGAACACTGACACTGTAAGCAGTGATACAACTCCAAACTTGTACTGATCATCTCTAACTATGGTTCACTGTAGACGTTGTACATAGCCTACTATACCTTTCTCTTCTCTACCATTGAAAGACTTATAGTTGATTGCTGCCAAACAGTTTGGACTTGAATTCATCTGTAAAGAGCACACACATTTCCAAATTTGCTCATTCCATTCTTTAGAGTCCAATATTTATTTCAATCCTTTGGTTTAGTTACCTTTTCTCAGAAGCTACAGATCCAGTGAGATCACTTGATGCTAACATGTATTCTATTGTTTTCGAGGAAATATTCACATCTGTATTTGCAGCAAGGTTATAGACAGTACCTGTACATAACTATCTTTTATCTCTTAAACATCTTACCCTGAGATACTCAAAATCACTTTTGGGAAGTTTCGGTTTTCTACCTCGATCACTTATGTTATTAACACTGCCAAGTGTTATGTGCTCTCTTGAGAGTCTTTCATACAGTTCTCACTGAAATATTGGATCTTGTGACAATTTTTCACGAAGAGTATCCTTGAGAACAAAAACCTGTTTCCTACACATTGTCATGTGATATATCAGTCCTGAGAACCATGCTGAAATCACGCTTCTGCTACTGAGCATAGTATAACTGCTTGAACTTTCATAAACTATATATTGATATAACAATTTCTTATCGGTTGGAAGACAATCAATCTCAGTGTAATTTATTAGCACGTGACTACTCTGGTGCAGTTCATTTTCATATGATAAAGGGGTGGCATTCCAGTCATATTTCTCTTTTATGTCAATTTCTTTCATTGTTTCTATAATTATTTCTAGTATTGTATGTGAAATAAATTTGTCTCTATTACTTTATATTAATTAATATTTATATGAAATTAATATTCTAAGATTTTTTTTTCAATTTTCTTTCCTATACTTGTAGCTACGAAAGGATCATACACAGATACTTGTGGAACTAATCTTGGCAACTAGACCCATAGGGGCTCAACAGTAAGTATGAAGGCTTATATTGCTAAAAACCTGGTTTTAATACCCGTGGTTGGAACAGCACAAATAGCCCATTGTGTGGCTGCGTGCTTAACTACAAACAAACAAACAAAGCGTCAGCAAGTAATCTCTAAGGCAGCTATTTATAGCGTAGTAAGTGTTTTTAGTGCTATATTGCTTATCCAATTTGACATTTGCACCTAAACATTCTAGTTTATAGGAATCGTATCTGATTATGACTTGCTGTACTTTAGAAGATATTATTTCTTAGCTAAGGGCGTTTTACTTTCTCTTTCACTGATAGAAGGTCAACCTAGAAGCTGTGGTAAGTTTTCTTTTTTAACCTACCAATCAGTGTGTGGCTAAATATTTCATTTACAGGAATCGTATCTGATTATGACTTGCTGTACTTTAGAAGATATTATTTCTTAGCTAAGGGCGTTTTACTTTCTCTTTCACTTTGTTGTTCAATACTGATAGAAGGTCAACTTATGGTAAGTGTCATCTTTTTCACGTACCACTCAGAGTGTTTCTTAAGTTTGCATTATAGATAGCGCTTCATTTAACTTTGTCTTTTAACTCAAGTTAGCTTTATTTATATTGAGTGCCTGTGACCAGAATTTCATCTGATTGAGAACAGAATGGTGAACGTATTCAGGTATGCTTACACGTAGCATTCATGTTCTGGACTTGGAGAAGAATGTACGGGAACCTGAGAGAGAAGAAGGCAAGACCCAGGAAAATACTTTATTGCACGTATTATGTTCTTCAGCCTTGTGTAAGACCCTACATACTATGGAAACAGCTTCATCTGCTAACACCCTAGCACTAGTACCATTTGCACAGGCTGTTTTTCTCAACTTTTCCTACTGTGCTGGTGAGCTCGGATGCCTCCAGTGTCAAGCTGAAAAAGAGAGGTGAATAACTAAATATTGAAACTGACACGCAAACGCCAGTCATCTGATCAGCACCATGTGATGAACAGAGGGCCAATGCACACACAGTCCAAATTCACTGTAAGTGTATAATACATAACACATGTTATATAGCCCTCGTTGTTGAAAAGAGTGGTAATTGGTAACTAATCTGTTGCAGCAAACCACGGATACTTCCACCACCTTGGCATGATTTATAAAGTGGAGGTACCCGTAGGATTTCTGCAGGAGTATCATATAAAGCACTGGACTAACCCTACATATACGTAATTGTTGCATTGCACTAACCCCGTTTCTGTGAAGCTATAAATAGCAATATTTATCATAATTACGAATTTACTGAGTATACTGTAACATCGCGAAATTGGTAAGGTTTTAATGAACATTATAAGTATGTTATACACAAACAATCAGAATTTTAATGAAGTATTTTTATTAAACATTTGTTTGTGAAGCTACGAAACCACTTTGACTCAAAGTACGGTCCAATCTGAGTGCAAGGTAATTTTTATCTTAAGAATGAAATATTCTTTTTTTCATCTTACAGATTTCATATTTCATTTGCATAACCGCTAGAATCTCATAAATGTTATAATGTTCTGAGACCATAATCGTCGCTAGGTTCTTAAAGATTCGGGCTCGTAGGCGCGAGAATTTTCGGCGTTCTATTATGATATCGATCATGGTTCTTTATTTTGATCTTTCAAGACACCAACTAAGAATTCGGGACACTGTCAAATGGAATCGGGTCCCGTGTGTCAGTGCTTAGCTACGCTTCTGCCTAAGACTTGTATATTTGAACTGGCTTTTTCACTAGCTACAAATGGTTTAAATATACTTCCTTAGCTGGTCGATCCGATATGCACAATACAAAATAATAGAAACGAGGCCAGATAATTCAAAACGTGTCATCAAAATGAGCTAGACTCGTAGAAAAGTCAGCAAATGAAATTCTGATCATGTTATTATGGACAACTATCGCAAGGAATTACCCAGAAGCCCGATTGAATGTTTGGGCAAAAAGAACCCTAAACAGTAAAGATTCACCTCAAACAACACTTTAATACCTTTACTATTGACTGCTAAGACTGTACACATATAAAAACGCACAGAAAGGCACGCATGTTAGATTTACAAGAAAAAAAACTCTGCTCAAACCGACCCCTTTGGAATTCTTATTATCCTCTTGTCAGCCTGCAACAAAAACGGCTAGGTATACTGCACCCAAACCTTTTGTAGAATACTAAACAAGGTACTGCGAAGGTCGAAGGGGTATTGAAAAATAGATTTGTTTCTTCTCTATCTTACATAAGCTAAAAAAATATCATAATTCCAGTGTAAACGATGTTATCATTACCCTTTGAAGTTACCTTTCTTACAAATATCGGGTGTTCCTTTAAAGAGCTTAAGTACATGGTGAAACAGGAATTACCAGCCAGTAATAGATGAACATTAGATGACTGTAACATGCAAACACTCAATGATTTGTACACCATACAATCGGTGTCTTTATTATGTATGAAGTGAAAGAGTAAAAACAAACAAACAATCAATCCACATAATATTAAAATTTATTGCACATATTCGTAGAATAATTACTTTAAAAGATATGAAGGTTTATTTAAAGCGATGTGTTTAGACGTATATGTTTTATTCGAAAAGGCTACTTTTCTACTGGTAAAATTTTAAATGTGCTCAATGGGGGTTATGTCTTAGTCTTGGAATATATTTGCTCATTGTTATGCTTTATATATATGGAGAATTTAGTTACCCAGAAACTATAAATGCTCAATATATTCTCAAACAAATCTCTATGAGAATCTTCAGCTGCAGCTTAATATTTTATATCTCGAACTAATGCGATCAAATAGCCAATAGCTACAGTAAATCATAATGACCCGTATCAGCTAGCTACTAGTAGTTATGTTTGTTATTATTACAATGTATAAAGTTAGCTACCATATCAAGTAATCCTTTACACATAGTTGAGCATAAACAGCCAGCAAACAAGATAAATATAAAATTGAGAATTTTAAAACCTGTAAGTAGTAAGCAAACAAGGCTGGAGATATTGTAGACATTAATTACTCAAACTACCAATCCCTATTTTGAATCCACCAAATGTAACTAGATAACAGCATGGAACCAAAATAAAGGTTTGTAGTTTGAGTAAATAATGTCTACAGTATCTCCAGCCTTGTTTGCTTACTTTTTTTACGATCCTTATTCGCAGGTTTTTAAATTTCCATTTTTTATTTATCTTTTTGGTTATAAATATTCCAACATGAAATATCAGAGAGGATAAGTGACATTTTTGAAAGATAGAAGGTTTGTTTTTAAAGCAAAGCTACATTTGACTATTTGCTGGGTCCAGTGCGGGGAATCGAACCCAGATTTGAGCATTGTAAATTTGTAGACCTACAGCTGTCCCACTGGGGAAAATGATAGAAGTAAGCAAACTACCAATCCCTATTTTGAGTCCACCAAATGTAACAGCATATATCTCAGTAAAGCAACAAGCTTGGAGGCTATAGTATGTGTGTCTGTGTAACTGTGCTAAATTCATAGGATCATATAGGGTTAGAAAGAAAAGCTAAAATGTGCAATTTGAAGCCAATAGGTATCACGTGATACAGAGAAGTGAAGACATTAAATCTATAAAAGATTAAAATTTTAATTGTGAACTGCATTTTGATGCCAAGTTTAATGATATATATATTGATAATAAAGTTATTTAATTAAGTTTTGAATGTTACTCTGTTAAAAGGTCGTGATATGCGCACTTTGATCCCTTATCCTACTACACACGTAGTTATTCTACCAAGTGTTTCAAGTATTAATCAAGTCGTGCTGGACCAACAGATAGAACAGTTATATGATCTGCAGTCTACATGGCTATGAGATCAAGAACCGAAAAAGTTGGCAATTTTTACTTTCTAAGTCTTCGACTGGAATTCCACAATATAATTTTTTCAAATGTTATAAGAACCATTCCATCACCATCTCACAACCGCAGATGGTGTACCATGGAGAAAACTCAATTCTGACTTTTCGTGGATGTCACCTGTGTTTCATTCTGTTATTGAACTGATAGTGTAACATTGAAAACACCCAATTTTGAATTTATGTGAATGATATCTTTGGTTATGCAATTATTTAATTGAAGGCGTACTAGAACTCTTAGTTTGACTTTACTGAATGCCTGAGTTGATGTTGTAGCATGGAGAATACTTAATTTGGACTTTACGTGAACGTCACCTGTATGCTATTCAGTTATTGAATTGATGATGTACAGATTGAGAACACTTAATTTGGACTTTAGTTAATATTACCTGTATGCAATACAGTTATTGAATTGATGATGTACAGATTGAGAACACTTAATTTGGACTTTAGTTAATGTTACCTGTATGCAATACAGTTATTAAATTGATAATGAATCATGGATACATTTAATTCTGAACTTATGTGAATGTCATCAGTGTGATATAAAGTTATATATTTAAAAAATACCTCTATGCACAAATACACTAAGACGTAGAGAAATGAAGAGTACGTACAGTAAATATTGACCAAAAAGGAAAGAGAGAAGAATTGCAAGAGAGGTATAAATGATACTAGAGAACAGTGCTCTCTCCTTGTGTGATTGTAACATTCCCTAATTATGATTTCTGCCAGAGAAAAGTAAAGAATGACTGTGTTTATTTTCTGTCTTTATCCTCTCGTGTAATACAGCAGGGTGTTTAGGTGTCATGGTTAGTTATTTTTTATTTATCTCAACTGAGTGTGAATTGTTACCCCGTTATTAATGTATTTTTTTGCTGTGATATGTGTATCAACAGGTTTTATAAAAGATTCAATTGGAGATGTTTTAAGATATTTTGTTATGTAATGTCTACACTTTGTATATATGGTGTGAGACCTTTTAATCTAGAAGCAACGTATTCAAATATCTTCAGAATAAGACAATATTTCGGTGGGTACATAACTGTGGTCCACCCTGTGTAAGATGATTCATTATGTTGTACAATCTGTAACAAAGGTTCTTGAAATCTCGAGAAGATTCGCAAGGTTTTAATATAGCTTACTATACATAGTTCAAAGGTAGAGGTTTTAGAAAGTAATATGTTTTGATGGAGGAGGATTTATTTTTAATTTAATATTATTGTTAAGATGAATGTAATTAGTGTATAGTTTTGTTGAGAACATTTCAAGTGGTTATTGTCGAGAAGTTATTAGGATATGTATTATTCAAAAAGTATCAGGATCGTAATTGTATAAAGATAGAATTAACTCTCGGATTTTTATGTCATTGGTTATTAGAGATTAATATTGGCAGCACACCTGAGATAAGCTACTGGGTTTGTAAAGCTAATAATTTGATTATTGACATTTTCTGGTTGGAAGTGTCTATAAGGTGTTTTAAGTAAAGAAATTTGAGATGCTATTATTTAGTTGTTTAAAACATTTCATAATTAGTAAAGTTGTGGAGTTTCGTTTATAAAGAGTCTTAGCTTCGTAAGATCATAGTTAGTAAAATTGTGGAATTTTGTTTATAAAGAGTTTTAGCTTCGTAGGATCATAGTTAGTGAAATTGTGGAATTTTAGCTTCGTAGGACAGTGAAGCTTTGTTCACATCACGAAAGTGTTATATATCATTTATGTATTTTTAAGTATAAGCAATGAAAAACACAGAATTTTATTGTCGCTAGTAGAGGCAGTAGTGTAGTTTGAGGTTCAGGAGTATTTGTTTATGGTCCTTAAAGCTTGAACATCCATGTAAAGAACAGTCATGGATGTAATAATTTTACTGTATTATAAAATAACGTTAGAGATATTCGTAAATCGTATTTAGTGAGTACGAGTTGTTTGTATTGACAACATTTTACTAAGTCTGATTTAAATCTAATATAAAAAAATCCACTAAAGTACGAATATTATGAACGAAAAAACACCTAATAAGTCAATATCATTTAATTCGTGAATGCATCTTTATTGTTTTCTAAACTTAAACCTTCCTTGAATACAGGCAGAGATTAAATTCACGTTTTCTTTTCAAGAAAACTCAACATAGTCCAATAGGAATAAAATACTGAAATGAAATACAGCTACACAATTTCAATAACTATGCAATTATAATGAAGCAAAGAAAAGTCGCATTAGGAACATAGAACATTTCCATTATTTAATCAGGCAATCATTCGTTTACTTAAGTAACATTTGGTTCTTAGAAACACTGAAAGAAATCCACATTTTCGTGACTGATTGGTCAAATATTTGTAGTGAATGCTATGAAGCTAGTAACATATCTCCTCTTTAGCTCACTAATCGCTACGTCTCTAGCGATATTTTTTGAATTGAAAGTTCCATGTTTTGAGGTATGGTATGTTTCATTGTTTCATTGTACTTGTTTGTTTCTGAATTTCAGATAAACTGTACAAAGAGATATTCATCTCCGCTATTTGATTTGACAGACTAAACAGAAAGTATCTACTCAACAACATCCACTGCCATTTCTTGTGTGACGTAATAGTTGGATTTCATCGTCAATCTTAGAGCGCATACATGACTCCGATCTGAGGAGCTCGTTATGTCGCAATAACCGGACGTGAACCATGAATCCTCGGATTCACAAACAATCTGGGCATACTAACTACTAAGACACGTCCGGCCCGTTTCATAATAAGTAAATAATTGCTGCTTAGAAGTGATGCACTCTAACCATTCTGTACTTAAATTTTTTTTGGCTCATCTAGATTATTGTTAGCTAAGTATTTGTTTTTTATTTTCCTTTCATATAGTAGTATGGAAGACAAATCACCAAATAAACTGAAAACGTTGCCAACAAAATGTCAGGTTTTCTTCCCAATGAAAACGTTAAAAATTCATTTCTCCATATTCCAGCTTATCTTATCCGGTAGTGTCTAATTCTGTTAGAAAATATTTGTTTGTTAAAGGTAAGCTTCTCTCAAGCAATTTTTTCCTATTCATTCAATTTCCACTTAAAAGTTCGTCCTCTCCTTGTCATTATATACTTATCAGGTACCAAAGCTGTATTATCATCAGGAATTAACCAGAACTCTGATATTTCATGTGGAGAGTAACGGTTATTTTCATAACAGAGACTTAAAATCATTCTTATAGCTTCTCCATAGTGGCCACGTCATTTGATTACCTGTTACTTACTGTCTGAATCTATGATCAAGAAAAATATGCGTATCTTAAAGGAAATAAATAAAGTTAGCAAAAATTTAAAATTCTGAAAATTTTAAAAAATATAACAAATTTTACTTTCGATTTTTTATTGTAAATTGAAAAAAATATATTTTTGTCGAATTTCGTTTTTTCTTCTTGAGTTGTTATTTGCATGCAAAAAAGAACTACTTCAAAACTTTATTATGACACATTTTTAGCTAATTAAAAGCCTTAAATAATTATAATAATCAAAATATTTCCTTGACCACTTTGTGGGTAGTTTCTTCCATTAAAAAACAATATACGAGTTGCCAACATATAAAGTTCTGTGGGTTTAGGTTTTTGCACTAGATGGCAGCATCACCTATTTGGTAACAGTATCGTTTGTTTGTAAAGTTAAGCACAAAGCTACACAATGGGCTATCTGTGCTCTGCCCATCACGGGTATCGAAACCTGGTTTCTTGCGTTGTAAGTTCACAGACATACCGCTATGCCACCGGGGGGCTGATAACAGTCAAATGAACCCAAAAATTATTAATCTCAAAATCTGACAAGAATACGTTACGTTACACTTATTGTACAAAACGTATTTATTTGTTTGTTTTGAATTTGGCGCAAAGCTACATGAGGGCTATCTACGCTAGCCGTCCCTAATTTAGCAGTGTAAGACTAGAGGGAAGGCAGCTAGTCATGTACAAAGGTAGCTGAAATAATTGAATATATCTGTGTAAACCATATAAGTGAGATCATCGACAACTACTTAATTATACAAAATATTTTTGGCACTTTCAAATTTCCCAACATCTAGTTGTAATACTTTTCACAGTTCTATACTTTTCAAAAATTCTTAACCATAATAATATACGGAAAAGAGACCTGATAGTGAGCAACTAATTCATTATAAAGTTTGTTACAATTCAAGTTAAAGATATGCACATAATTTATGTATAACTTAACCACCCCTGTAGTTAAATTGAAAGTTAGTTATCTTTTTTCCCAAACGACTGACATCATAGGAAGTTTTTCATGTACTGTGACATAAAACAGTAGAGATTCACTGTTGGTTTAGGCAAGCGTCATGTCTAGTTGCAGTCATTGTGAGGTTATCATTAAATATAATGATAGTTTTGCTTTGTAACAACCACTGTTTTTACATCACTAAAAATTTGAAGTGATTACTTATAATAGTAAAAATGTTGCAATTTATTTTTATGTTGAGTTACTTCTAAATATTCATGGTTGAGAATGACGATTTCAAAGTAACAAAAATAAAACACATAGAATAAGGAGATATCTAACTTTCTGAGTAATCCACTTTGCTCTTTCAAATGCCACAATCTCACAAAGTGAAAATTATTTAAGCCGTTAAAATTATTTTATATTAAAAACGTCACTGAATTACAACTAACATTCTTAAAATCCGCAGGGATAAGTAGTAGCAACAAAAAAGAACGTTTTTCCTTGCATTCTTAGATGAAAATCTTGGAAGAAAAAAAAGTTTTTTCCATAAAACAAAAATAATTAAAGATATAAGGAATTATTTCGAATTTCATCTAGATGGACGTGGAATCACATTTTCAGTTGTTTAAAAATATTCTGAGATTTTCTTGAAAAAAAAAAGTAAAAATTTTCAGCAATTTTAAAATTATTTAGATTACGTAATATACATAGTGGGTCAGAAGTTACTGTACAGGTAGCATTAATCGGTTGATGCAGTTTCTGCTGTATGGTTGGTACAGTTGGTATTATATATTTGACACAGTTGGTATAGTTAATATAGATAATATTTCGTAATTGGTACAGATGGTATTATACGGTTGGTACAGATGCTGATGTACAGTTGGTACTGCACAATGTTACGAAAACAATTGAAACCATCTGAATTATTGTGTATGGTTCTATAGTTCTTAACGTAGGCTAAGTGTTGTAGTCAAACGTGCATCTATTTATACATATATATATATATATATGTGTGTATGTGTGTATATGTGTATTAAGAAGTTCTACAAAATTATTTATATTTGAGCAGTATTTTACAATTATTCTTAAAACACAGAGGAAATATTTGGGCATAATGGTGACACAGAACATGAAAACATGATGCTTCGCATTTTCATCTTGGAGGAAAATAGTCCTGCTGACAGGGTAACAGCTCTACAACAGTCTAGAAATGACGGCGTGGAGTTGGACAATCGAAGAAAGGATAAGCTTGTTTATAACATCATCCAAAAGACTGCACAGCTCAGTAGTTGAAGAAACAATGGATGGCAACCTAGAGAAAATAAGTGCTTTTATTTCAAAGTCAGAACACAAACACTTAGTATGCATATATTTATATGTATATATACACACACACACAAATGCATACAGTTACATATATAATTATACATACAGAGGTTGAATATATTATATAAAAACGAATTTGAGCCTCACTACGTCACTACTGTACATATTGACAATAACCATATAGCGTAGTTTCTACTGCAAAAAGCTTCATCGTAAGGCTGTCAAGTCCAAAGCTACCCACTTCTGTCATATATACTTTCCACAATCCATATTGAGTATGAGGATGACGGTTCCCCCAGTGTCCATTTCAACAGACAACTTGTAGAATAGTCCATAGGTGCTGCATCCGGCGATTTGACTGGTATGTCTTCACACTCAATAGCTTGAATATCGGTTTCATTCCCTAGTTGTTTGGAGTATGTAATGATTTAATAGACTGTGAGGTCCTGTTGAATTATAATGCCAGTAAAGAGATATAAGAATGCCATACTTCATTTGCAAAATGGTGTGCAGTACATGATCAATACTTGGGTTGTATGCTATCCAGGATGAACATCATGTTGCTAAAATGTTTGTCATTGCTCATTGTATGGAAGGAAATTTAATATCAGAATAATCCATGCTCCCTTGAAATGGCTTACCAAGTTCAAACAAACACATTATGTAAGAGCTTAATCGATTATGACTTTGCAAATTACTATTAAGAGATCCAGCACCATCATGCTAAGCAGCATAGGAATGCATTTGAATTCTCTAGAAACCTGTCAAAAAATGTACATTCAATCAGTGTCCAGACTATGGTTATCATGTGATCAAAAAGCCACAGTAGCAGCCGGTTTGAACCTGGCTGTATATAGTGGAGTTAGTAGTGTATGAAATCTCTACTGAACATTATTAAAGAGTTGAGAAGAAAACACAATCATCACCAAGATACGTTAAAATTAATTCATGTTGCCACATCCAGTCATGCTCTATATGATCACCATGATTTTTGACAATACTCTTCCAGTGTAATTGCCACTGCATAAGACTATCATGCCAAAAGCACACCATCACGCCCTGCTTGCTTTCCATAATGTATGAAAATGGCAATGTCCCTGTCACCTTTACCAGTATATATATTTGTAGGGAATAGTTTCAATGCCCATTGAATTTTCCAGCTGCTTTAGGGATGCAACAGTTGAACAGACATATGATGGTAACAAGCTGTGTACACGTGATTTGTGTTACTTTTCCAAATGTAGAGCCTTCTTCATTATGTTGCATACTGATGGCGGGAGCACATGGATGGCTTTTGCCACTGACCTCTTGTCTTCATGGATATTCACCTGTTACAAGAGGCCACAAAAACTTACCATGGCTGGGGTGAGACATGCTGCAGGTCATATTCCTTTGTTATCCAATGCCATTGATTACGAGGGACATTCCCATCTTGGGAATTGTAAATACAATTTTAACATATATTCATGATCTGAGTGTATCAATGCTTTGCATCAGAAACATATATTTTCCAAAGATGATCTTTTTTTTTGTAGCAGCATACTACATACATAATGACAATTATTCTCCAATGGTAGTTCTGATACATTACATTCCACTACGATTTTATATTAGTTGTTGTTGTCATGGGATGTACTTATTTATCTATTCAAAACAGTTTTAATATCGTGTACTCAATCTTCTGTATTCCAATATCTTTAACTGACATAGGAAAATGTACCTCGTATTTTGTAAACGTAATTTTGTACTTATGTTCTGTAGTTTGTGGGAAATTTTCACTGAGTTTATACAATACAATTTAGTTGGTGATCTATCCAATAACTCAAAACTATGATTATAGGATGATAGATATGCTACCACGTATTCAGTTTAAAATATTATTTTTTGATTTATTTGTTGATGTGATAAGTAATGGATTAAAGGAATGTGTAGCCAAAAGCTAATTAGCAATGTTCTATAGTATTTCGTAATGTGTAGTTCTTAGGATTATTGAGCAGGAATGATGTTTACACCATCACTACTGTAAGTGAGAGGGAGATTTACCAGGGTCATAATTATGCTTTCAATATTTAGTGGGAATTAGAAAGGTATTTTCAACTTGCCATTTTATAAGTATGTGACATCACCATAATCTATGATTCTGGAAACTGCAAGAAAGTGCCCTGCCTTACAACTATCAGTTTGGGGGATCTCATGATGGCTAACTGGCTACATGGATAGGGTGGACAGGTTGCACTGCTGATGTACAGTCAAAGTTACAAATAAATATGGTGATGGCAATTATCTTTCTAGTCCACTTTTAGTGGAGGTAGGTATAACAGAGAAGCCTTAGAAAAATACAAAGTTGTCTTTAGTCTTTTAATATTTTGTTTTCTGTTTTTCAATGATACAAGTAGGCGTCATTCACTTTAGTTATAATGGCAGCAGTTGGGAGTTTGAAAAAGCTGTTAGAACTCGACAACAAATTGAGATGGAAAGATGGACTTGGAACCTAGACTTACATTTTTAGGGTGACGAATTGTTTGTTGTATATATTAGATTGGTTAACACAAAGGTCAAAAACACTGCTCTTAGTTGCTTTCTATTTGTGATATAACTTCCAATGACTTGCTTGAAATTTCTTGTGATTTCTAAATATGTTAAAGGAAAATCAATTTGATATGTTTGAGTTGAAAGAGCTGTGATATATTGACTATCGAAACTACCCTTCAATTTTATTTATATTATAGGCAAAATTAATCATAATACTTATAGATTTTAGATTTCTATTGAAGCCTCCTTTAAGCCTTTATTTGATATTGTTGCATTTCCTTGTTACAATTGATTTCAGATTTCACAATGGTTTTGTAATTTTGTAATTTGTTTTAACTTGTTGGTGAAAGCTAAAAATAGTTCGCTTTTTCTACGCATGTTACCGTGATGTCTTGGTACTTTTAAGACTTCAGTCTCAAGCAATCCAGTTAAGTTTCAATAATGTGAAATAAGCCTAGTTTCATGCTGTTGACCAGTCGAATTTCATGCATATTTAATTTAGCGTCAAATGTAAATCTCATTGTCTATAAGTTTCTCTAACTTGATAAAAAATAAACACCGTTAAGGAAGACAGATTAATAAAGGTTGCTTATTATTGTTATATTAAACTTTGGTGTAAGTCACAACACGTTCTTCTTTGACACAAGTCATAACCTTTCCACCCTGTTCAACTATCCTTATTCCTCTTATTATACGAAAGATTAACTTAGTTGTTGGGGCTTTTCTACCAACAAATACCGCAGTATACACGCTTCCAAAAGAAAAACTAACAAATTTACACAACATTTTCCATTATGAATTAAACTGGATTGAAGCATTTTCTTACAGCATTTGTAATTGAAAAGTTCGCAAAAAAACAACAGAAAAAAAAAGCATTTATTCACATTAAACGATCTTTTCCAACTTATAAAAAGACTAGGATACTAATTCTTTTTACAAACACACATTGATTATTTAACCAAATTAACCTCGCACGTTTACAGTATTGTTTCTGTACAGCAAAAGTTATTCGAAATTCAGCGTTAAAACACTTCAATGTTTTACATTCGTTTGATAAAAAAATCGTATAAAATAACAGATATCTAAAGGAAATTTATCGTATATTTCGTTTTTCAGTTGTTGTAGCTCAAAATAAAGACTATTCGGGAAATATTCCAATATGACTTATAGCTTTATTTTTCACTTAAAATATTTCCTTATACTTCGACGTTTCGTTAAGAACTTTAGTAAATAATGGCGTTTTAGAGATTCTGTATTGCAGCTTATTGACAGAGGTGAATAACCAAAACAACCATAATTTTTTTATTTGACCTCTGAAATCATTAAATTATTTGAAATACGCAGAAAGTTAGTCACATGTAAACAAGTAGGAAATAAATATAGATTGGCGTATAGATTTATGGAGAAAACAAAGGGTTAGAATCAAGCACATAGAAAGATAAACAAACTTACTTTCAGCTCCAGCTGTCCTTCTTACCGTAATTGGATCTATAAAATAAAGACAAAGACGTTGATCATCTTGTTTACTGTATTGCAGTATGAGAAACAGAACGAAAATGTTTTAACCTCGCTATAAGAATAAGGTTTGTTTGTTTGTTGTTGAGCACAAAGCTACACAGTTGGCTATCTGTGCTGTGTCCACAACGGGTATCGAAAACCAGGTTAAGTGTAAAAGGCTGAAAATAGAGGTAGCAATTAATGACGAAAATGAATCTGTAACAAATCATATTATATGCCCTAAAATTATCAAAATTTCTTCCAAGAACTATGCTTCAAAAGGAGGAGTCCAAACTGCTTACGAAAACAAGCAAACGTGTTATGATGCAGTTGCTGTCGTATACTTGTTGCGTCAGGATTGAACCTGTATTCTATGGCAACCATAAGTCATTTCTACTTATTTCTATTCGTCATTCTGTCAAAGTAACATCTAGCGTGAGGTGGCGTCGCCATGTATATTAGCTAATGTCATAAAATGGAATCCATTAAAAAAGACGATGTTTCTGTTACAGAAGCTTTTAACAGTGAGTCTAATCGTGAAAGGATTTTTTTAAGTATTGTATTATAAGTTATAAATTTAAGAACTTAAAACTTACATACTATTAAAATGTGGATTATTAGCTACGTTTTATGCGATAAAAGATTATTATGATTTTGTTGGAAGTGAACGTGCAAGTGGATCCGAATTCCAAAGTGTTTTATTGCAGTGTTGTGTTTGCCCAAAAAGAATATTTACAATGCCAATAAGAAATCACTTTTTAATCTAAAGAAACGCATTTGTTACAAACATAAACTCGAGGATTTTGAATCGTGCATCAAGAGAGAAATGGATGTAAACAGGTCAAGTAAACAGTCAGTAAACACTGGGGAAATGAAGCAGAACAACCAACTGTTGGAGCTTTCATTGCTGCTAGTACCAGGAGGGTTAGCCAACGTAAAATAAATGCACTCATAACTGAATTGGTCATTGGGTAAATGCTTCCTTTCAAATTTGTTGAATCACAAGCCCTGAAAAATGTTATTCAGACACTACAGCCAAATAAAATAAATTTTGGTAAGAAAGCCCTAACATGCAACAATAAATTCGTCCAGAGAAGCGACTACAGCTAACTGTTGGAGCTCCCGCAACAGGTAAGTTGTAATATATTAATATTTTTCACTTTATAGATAATGAAAATTATTGTTGTTTCTCAAATTTAAAACATCTAATATTAGAATGAAACTTGAAATAAGCTTCAGATAGCATTTGCAGAGAACGTGACAGCGTACCGTTTTGCATTCACTAGTTTTGCTTTGTATTGTTAACTTTTAAAGATCCTATCTGGGCGTGACTGTGCATTGGATTGACCCAGAAAGCCTGGAGAGAGAAGGCCCGGCATGGCCAGGTGGTTAGGGCACTCGATTCGCAATCTGCGGATTCGAATCCCTGTCACACCAAACATGCTCGACCTTTCAGCCGTGAGGGCGTTATAACGTGACGGTCAATCCCACTATTCGTTGGTAAAAGAGTAGCCCAAGAGTTGGCGGTGGGTGGTGATGACTAGCTGCCTTCCCTCTAGTCTTACACTGCTAAATTAGGGACGGCTAGCGCAGATAGCCCTCGTGTAGCTTTGCGCGAAATTCAAAACAAACAAACAAACAATTAAACCTAAAATAAGGAATGCTATGTTGGTGGGTGTTTGTAGTTGAGCTTAAGCAAAAGACACAGACATGGCTACAGCAGGTATAAAACCAGAAGTAGATGAAGGCACAAGAATGAGAACATATGTAGCAATAAATGAAGGCTTAGTGGCTATGGCAGATTAGCAATTCCCTGCTGTGCAAAACACACCCACACACTCAACAAATGATATCCCATTATTTTATAGAAGAAGACAGAATAATTCTTAAATGTTGCAGAAAAACAGCCTGTATATCAGGCTTGACTGATTTACAAAAAACAGACATACTCAGACTGAGAACATCATGCCAGGCAGAGATTTATATTAGGTATATGATGATTGAAAATGGCCCCATATTTTAATTTAATAAAAAATAGACTATTGAAAGAATACTAAGGTGTGATATGGCAAAAATGATGATGAAACAGATAAACATGTTAACACAGAAAAAGGGAGAATCAGAGTATTTGAGCACAACATACAAAGAATAGGTAAAAGATTGAGATGACCATATGTGTACCCAAATGAACACATTATTCAAGTTACATTGAAATCAAATTATGTGAAAGGGTTAGGCACTAATCTAATGTGATTAAATGTAAATGAAGCAAACATCCAACAAGCAATGCTTTTAGGCTTAATAGAAGCACCTACAAGAGAAGAACATAGAGGGGAAACGAGTGTATTAACCCCAGCATTTTAAGATTAACTGTGCAATAAAAAGAAACAACATGCAATCCTGGCAAAATAGAAGCACAAGAGTAGCACTGGAGACTAAAATAAAAAATATTAAATTTTTAAATGTGGCTTACAACGACACATCTAGTAATACTAGATATTGCTTTAGGAAAGAACATAAGCAAATAAAATGTTTTAATTGCAGATTACAGGGACGTATGACTCACAAAAAGAAATTCAATAACATGCCTAGGACTGAAAATCCTAGAAGAAGGGTTGCAAAACCATTGGTAAAACAAATAATTGTAGAGATAACAAAAAATAGTTCCAGCCAGAATTACAAAAAAGAACTAGAAATAGTTCTGGCAGTAGTAGTTAACAGATCAGTGTAAAAATCGAAGGCTTATAATGTTGATTACTAGTTGACATAGGTGCTAGAACTTCTTTTAAGTGTAAAGTTAATAAAGAAAAATCGTTAGGTAATGCATGGAAAGAAGTTTTGAAAAGTATCTTAATTTTTGTTACAGGGAATCCAGTTAAAACATTAGAAAAGTATATTGTGTGCAAGTAGAAGTTGGAGGTTTAAAACTTGAACATGTATATCATATCTGTAAGTATGTAGACTAAAAGACAGATGGTATTTTAGAGAAAGCTTTCCTAAGAAATTGTTACTCTAACATATCTCTTACCACAGGTAAACTACATGTATAAATGGAAATCTTAAGTTTGGAAGGAAGCATACCTCAGACTTAACTTCTAGCTGACTCAGTTATGTAGTATGATGACAAACAGTAATGAGGCTGTTGATAAAAATTTGAGAAGTAGTAGCACTGAAATTTCTTGAAGCAATATACAACGCAGTAACAATTAGAATGGTAGTAGATTTAAATTTCTTAATGGTGAAGTGAATACAGGTACTGTAAAAATGGACAATAATAGAGAAACATAATGATATGGACCCTCAGATGACTACACCTAGAGTAGGCAACAAAGTTTTCCAAAAGGAGTGATGTTAGTACATATGTTTGTAAGATTAATCAGACTTGCAGAAATACGTGAGAGAAGTCAGGTTGTTATTGAAGCTAAAGAAGATTTTAAGTGAAATGAAAAAATACTAGTTGAGCTGATAGAAATAGATGAATGAGGTGTATATATTGCTGTACACTGAGTGGTCACAAGTAAATAGACACCTAATTTTTCGTCATTTAACTGATTTATGCT
>NW_013667332.1:137466-152726 GCF_000517525.1 Limulus polyphemus | reverse complement strand
CTAAAACTGACGAGATGATTCTCACGATGCACCAAAGGATCAACGAACTCCACGAAGCGAAAAGAAGATCTACTAGATATTAATTAAGTTATAAATATATCAGTTCATGTGAATATGACTGAAAAGTTTCATTTTTTCTGAAGAGGTGGTGTCTAGTTACTTGTGATCACGCTGTGTATATAGATGCCTATCAAGAAGGGAAGAATAGACATCAGACGGGATATTTATTGTTTTCCATAAGAAAGAACCCAGCCAATGAATAAACACTACTATTGATTTATTCATTTTCTATACACGACTACGTTAAATCAGTAATTCTCAACCTTTTTGAATCTACTGCACTCTTCTAGCGTCAAATTTGTGTAAACGGAGCTTCCCAGTGACGGGAAAAGTTAAAGTTAATCTATTAATTTAATTTATTTGACGGACTTTAGAAAGGTTAATTGTGTTGCACTCTTGGTTTCACTCAGAGCCAAAGCTCTGAGCAACTTATACCCCCCACCGCGAAAAGTATTGTTGACCATTTCAGTCATGCTAAGAGCCATTGAACAATAATATATGGTAAATCTACATTTTCATTCTTGTTACTCACATTTTGAAATGTGAATGATAGTGTGATTAAGTCCTAACAATTTAATGTAGAATATCCTGCTTGTGTAATAAAATTTGGCATCAACACTATTCATGCCTTTTCTCCCATCATTTCAAAAGTGAATGTTGGGTTTTGCCTGTGTGCGCCACTTTTTAAACGCAGTGCAGAAAGCGGCCGCCGTAACCGGGAGACAGACGAACGCTCGGACAGACACCACGGTTCCCAATATATAGATATATATCAAAAATAAATAACAAACACTTATAAAACGTTGTGAATATCCGAAATATTTCATGACAAAAACCAACACACAGTTCTTATAGTTGCATTGCATAGTTTGGATGCCACAAACACTTTAATAAGTATGACCCAGCATGGCCAGGTGGTTAGGGTGCTCGAATTCCCGTCCCACCAAACATGCTCGCCCTTTCAGCCGTGGGGGGCGTTATAATGTGACGTTCAATCCCACTATTCGTTGGTAAAATAGAAGCCCAAGAGATGGCAGTGGATAGTGATGACTAGCTGCCTTCCCTCTAATCTTTCACTGCTAAAGTAGGGACGGCTAGCGCAGATAGCCCTCGTGTAGCTTTGCGCGAAATTCAAAACAAAGAAACTTTAATGACTCACTCACTAATTTAAAATAATGCAGTGATTTGTTATATTATGTCATTATAAAACCCGCTATACTGATAAAGAAATATAATGTAGTCGGATTACAATTATGTGACTGGTATGTAGTTACGCATTAGAATATGCAGAACTCTTGCATTCCACCAATATCTCGCAGAACACCTGGATGTCAGTTGAGGAACCCAAGGGTTCTGCGGAACCTCGGTTGAGAAGCACTGGATCTAAATGATCCTGATCGATACTGTACTAAGTAAAGAAATAGCTAGTGATTAATAAATTATTTTCAAATAAAGTTTAGAAAAATACAATTCTACCACCACACACTTCTAGGTGGATGTGTTTTCAAACCATTGAGTTGCAGTTACGATTAGATACTGTAATAAAAATAAGAATAGAGGTTAATTTCAGAATTTATTAAAAGTTAAAAATAGATTATTATTGTTTTTAGGACAAATAGAGAGAATAAAACTTTGATCTAAATAAAAGTTAATAAATGCAAGTAAAAATAGTTCTCACCAACATAGTTTCGAAACTGATAAAATGCTTCAAATCCTGTTCCATCAAACTTATCGTTTGATTTGAAGGCTACTCGAAAAAAGTCGCCATCAGATTCAATAGTTTTAGGTTTCTTGGGGCCACAATGACGAGGAA
Organism: Limulus polyphemus; assembly: GCF_000517525.1. Taxonomy (NCBI): domain Eukaryota; kingdom Metazoa; phylum Arthropoda; class Merostomata; order Xiphosura; family Limulidae; genus Limulus; species Limulus polyphemus. The sequence goes on along the minus strand of NW_013667332.1, from coordinate 150,853 downwards.
TTTTGCGGTCAACGGTTCGAAAGTTTGAAAATTCCACATAATCACTGGCCGTTTCCATAGTGCATCTGTCAATAAAAAAAAACAAAAGTGATCACAATATTCGGCGGGAAAACAGTATTAAATGAAAGCTTTTATTTAACTAGGACACATTTGTCTTAACTGAGAGTTATACAAAAGGTTAAGTACGTTATATTAAAATAATTCTGGAGCCTCACCGCGCCGTTACAGTCCAGGTTGCCACGTCTGTTCATGTTTTACCTGACGACCGTGCATCTTTACACTGGCCCTGCAGCTTTGATATGAACACATCTTATTATCTGAATGTATGAATATTCTGGTTAGAAAGGGCTGTTTACATACCTTTCACAAAAGCGATTAATTTTCAATGGCATCACTCTACCGATGAAATGCCAAACAATTTTAAAATGTAGATCTGTACATGACTATATCCGTAATGGTTGTCACATGACTTGCTGATTTGCATATTCAAAATCATTTTAATATAACGTACTCATCCTTTATAGCTGTAATTTGTTTTTGTTCTTATTGAATGAATTTTTTTGTAATACAGATACATTTGTGTCAAAAAAAAAAAAAGTAATTGAAATAGTCTCACTATTAGATTTCACGTCTATCTGGAATACTTGTTTAAAGTATCACTTCTATAACTCAGTTAATTTTGTGACAATCTGTTTGTCTGTTTTTAATTTCGCGCAAAGCTACACGAGGGTTATCTACGTTAGCCGTCCCTAATTTAGCAGTGTAAGGCTAGAGGGAAGGCAGCTAGTCATCACCACCAACCGCCAACTCTTGGGCTACTCTTTTACCTACGAATAGTGGGATTGACTGCCACATCATAATGCCCCTACGGCTGAAGAGACGAGCATGCTTGGTGGGACGGGAATTTGAACCCACGACCCTCAGATTGCGAATCGAGCGCCCTAACCACATGGTCATACTCGGCCATATTTTGTGACAAATGATAGCTGTTTATTCACATACCTTTAGACCTTACAGACACTTAAAATACTTTTGTGTCAAGCGGCAGTTTGAAACTGGAGCACTTATAAATAAAATTTAGCTATTTAAAACAAACATTTTGGTAGATAGTGATAGATTTTTGACAGAGATATTTATTGATTGTATGTATAGACCAATCAGAAAAGAAACATATTTGTTAGTCATTAACAAATATAACTAGATGTACTTTCGCAGGGTTTCTGAAAGCGTTCTGTTTCAAGAGTAAATAAATCCAAAATTAAGAGTAACAAATATTTTTATTTCTTGCATTTGAAGCTCATATATCACTGTGTTGTAGCTTACAGAGTGCATAATTCTTCTCGTGATTCATGGCATACCCACGTTTTACTGATATCACGACAGTACAAACTGCAACGTTAAGCGACCCTTATGTGACGTCATTTTACTTTCTACTGTCTGACTAATAGACAACACTACTATTTACTGGTACAAGTGGTTAAAACAGGTGACCACTCCAGGTGGCCTTTTGTCCTCTTCCGGGGGCATTATTTCCAATAGGCTATCGAAAAACAAAGCTCTAATAACGGTGAAGGCCAATAACTAACAGTCATTGCTATTATATATACCTAAAACAGCCATATTTATATCACACAACTAGTTACAAATACTTCTAATAAAGTTCATTATAACGCTTTTATTCATTTATATTATACACGTTATTGAAGCGAATTTTTAAAATGATTGCTTTCATAAAGATGTCTAAGTTATTCAATTTAAAATTAGCAAATTAAAAAACAACAACAAAGAAACAAGCCATATTGAGCTGCTCTGTTATCGGAAAAACATTTCTCCTGTAAATTAGTTTAACAATAAAATAATCCAGTTTAGTTAAACTTACGGTGGTACTCCTTCAACATCAAAGTAGGCAAACGTCAGATGTATTCGTTCACTTGGGCGGCCATGGAAGAAGTAGTGACATTCTGTAGCTCGTGGGTAGATTCCTGGATAATTTGGAGATGTAAAAGTCCCATTGGTGTGTTCTGTGCTGTTGAATATGAACCCACACACTACAGAAAGAGAAGGCGAAATAATAACTATGTCTTTCAGTGGTAATGTTAATAATAAGTGTGATGTAACACGCCTAGGCGAAGATTAGAGTCAAAGTTGATTCACTCTTTTTACACAGCTGTTAACCAAAAGCGACCTAAAACAGTGATGAACCTAGGTGACAGAACTTTCCCTACAGACGATTTTGTTAAATAATTCACTATTTTCATTTTATTAAGTGTCTTTACGCGTTTTCGAATAATTAATTAATATTATTTTATTGCTCCATTTATACACTTCTTACATGGTATTTGCATTTTGTGTTTATGGCAAAGATACTAAGGCTAACGGCCATTATCCCTAATTTTGAAGTACGGACCAGAAGGAAAACAGCCAGTTAGCAGCACCCTACCACTCATCATCCACGCTATGGGTTTGATTGCTATTCTTATAATGCACCCAGAGCTTCAAGTACGAGGATATTATGGGGTTGCACGGATTCGAACAAAATGCAGAAATCCAGAGTTTTCCAACAAGGCCAACCTGCGCCTCTTTCCTGCACGGGCGTATGTGATCAGATAGCCCAGACCGACTCTTCTCTTTTAGCAAGGTTAGTTAGCTTCACCTCAGCTATATTACAGTGGTTCAAAATTTATTGCGTCGCCAAATTTTTTCACACTTTTTTTCTCGAAATAATCGTGTGTTTTGAGGCCTTAATGCACGTAGGTGCAAATGTATTTCATGGACTGTCTAATTATTACATTAGTAGCTTTATATGCTGTCTGAGTATTGCATCAGTTGTTTCTTGACCATAAATGGAGGTTATTACTGAAATTTAGTTTAGAATCCTATCTGCTACAGCGTGTGTGTGAGAGAGATGATACCATAGTTAAGGATTGCGACTTAATTCCACATTAAAAAGAAGTAATTGTTACTTTGAGCAAAGAGGAATATTTTAAAGGCAGATTGCTAGAATGATTAAATTTAATCAGTATACTGGGAAATGCTGGGTGCAGAGATATAGAGAGACTGGACGTGTGGAGTAGTGGAAGGGGAGGGGTAGGAAGAAAGTTTCCACAATGGCTGAAGATTGTGTTCTGAAATGCAAGAGCCTGCAGAATCATCAGTTATCGTTTACATATCTCAAACGAGCCTGGCAGAAAATTTTAGGAATCACTGTCACCACGCAAACTGTCCAGTCTCCCAGTAAGACGGCCAAGAAAGACATCCATCTTCACCAACAAGATGAGGTTCACCTGGCCAAACAGCATGGCGACTGGACTGAAGCAGGGTGGAGCAAAATGATCTTATCCGACGAATCAAAGTTCAACCCTCACGGGTCTGATGGGAAGCACTTTGTACGACGTCGATGTGGAGAAATGTTTCATCCAGCATGTTCGAATGCAACTGTGAAGTGTCCACGGTATCAGGTGATATGGGGATGTATCTCTGGCCAGGATGTGGGATGCCTGCATTCTGTGAAAGATACTATCGATGCCATTAAGTAAATCGAAATCTTCAATTTCTGGTTAAAGCCAACAATTTGCGATTACTTCAGTGGAGATGACCAGTACACATTCTAGGATGACTTTTCTCCACACCACAAGAATAAAAAGGTTAGTAAATGCATGCACTCTACATAGTAGACGTGAAATAGCGAAATTTTCACATAGATTTTATTTCATTGCTTTAGGTGAAGGATTATCTTTGATGGGAGTGTATCAAGACACTATAGTAGCCAGGCACCAATCCAGTTCTCAATCTTATCAAAAATTACTAGAAAGTAACAAAGTGTGAGAGAAGCGGTACTTCTTGGAACTACAAGAAGTGATAGTTCGCTTGTGACATCATGAAGCTAATGGTTTAGTAAAACAAAATTTATATAGTCGTATATTTTTTGTTCCTCCAGTGGACCCCTGTATAAAGTATGGGTCCCGGGCAGCCCGAGTGCTGACGTCGGCCTTGCTGCTTACTTTCACTCCCTCATACATCTTTTGTCACAGGGATTTCAAGCAGTTTTCAAGGCTAGAGGGGGCACATCCAAATATTAAAACAAGAAACAAATTCTGTGACCACTTTTTGTCAATTACATTAGTGGCGTTATCTTTAAATCTAGGTTTACTTACTTAAAGAACATTTTCGTATTTGTTGATCATCTACTGTATTACGCTTGTCACGGTTTGTTTGTTAATAAAGATGCATATATGCTTGGATGACTGAAATAGGAGTCAGCTTAGACCACACAATATCTATAATCACTTTACAGTAGTTCTGACACTTCCACAATGGATAATCTCATAAAAAATTACAGAAACCAAGTGAAGTGTGAAAAAAATACGTTATGCATTAATTTTTTTCCACCACCATACATCCAAGCACAAACAAATAGCTAAGTACAAATGACTGGCCCTTGAGTCATGTGAAATACTGAAATGCAACGATTCATATTTACTCAATTAAATTGTAATAAAGCCGTCAACAGCTTTTACTTAAAACACTCTACATGTTTTATTTCGATGCACTACTGCGTTGTCTCCAAGAGTTATTTACAAGAAAATTTACACTTTATGTATGTCATAAGATATTGCATTTCAAAATTAATTGCATAACTTACTGGTTAACATTTACCATATGTCGTGCCATATATTAATGAAAGCAACTGATGGTATTCGATTTTCGATTTAATATATATTTCTTTCCTTTTAGATGTTGTTATTTCTAATGTTTCTTGGATATTTAAAGTTTTGTCGTTATTTGGTTCAGCTAAGATTGTAGTTTTGTGACATAAAATTGTATGTTGTGTTGTTTGTAGGCATTCTATTATAGCTGAGTTTTCTATTTTATTATTTCTTACTTACCCTCTATATTCTTGTAATCTGTACTTTAAGTTCCTTTTAGTTTTACTAATGTAAATACTAACACAATCACATTCTATTTGATAAATCCCAGTCTTGTTTTATTTTATTTATTTTATCTTTGATGTTCCCCAACATTTCCTAACGTTGTTCATAGGTTTAAGTACGGGACAAAAGTTTTGTTGTTTCTCAAAACATTAAATAAATGATCTGTTCATCCTGGGATATACGGTGTCTTTAAAGTTTAGTTTTATAGTTTTTCTCATAAACAGATTTTGATATAGTATTTTAACTAACATTAAACTATTTATAAACTTATTAATGGTTCTATTATATTTGATGCAAATCCCCTTTCAACCGCTAAAATATTGTTACGTCTCTGGTCGTTTGTTAATTTCCCGTAAAAATTCTTTCCGAAGAACTTCAGCGATACAAGTCCTTTCTTAATTAAAACTAGTTTATTCTTTCTCGTTATAAACTTTGTAATACACTTAATTTCCACAGTCACTTTAACTTAACACACGCTATAATCCACAACCATTCACGCACTTTACTTACGGTCACTATCGCTCACTTGACTCAATTATCTGTCTCTATCTCTCTATCTGCAGTTATTATCTCCACTTTATTTGCCGGGCTTATATATTAAAATAGAGGGCGTCTGGCAAACACCCGAGCCTTCATGATCCTTCTAGAAACTCATCACGTGTTACTAGCGTCACGTGACTTCCGCTGTCGTGGCAATATTTAATTAACAATTATTCATGACATACATTTTCTTGTCTAGAACAAATTTTCAACGTTCTGTAAACATAAGTATAAAATTGAGAAATATTTTGTTTTTATATTACTTAATGATTCTTGGTGTGGCGGCATGACAACAGGGAAATGTTTTCTATAAACTTATGTTATTAAATTACCATCTATCATTTTTCACAAGTACATCTACAAAAGGTAGACTATTATTTTGTCCAGTTTCTTACGTAATATGAATGCTGCTGCTAAGAACTTTTAGACTGGTATAACATTATAGGAAAGCAGATTTAAAACTGAAATCGAAAATGTATGTACTTATGTATATATCAGTAGATATTTTAAGGTATATAGTAAGAAGAAATGGATTGTCCACAGCCCCTATGAAGGCCATGACAGTCAAAGATTAGCCAAATCTACAAATGAGGAAGAAGTTTGGAGTTATCTCATTTATATTTTCTATTACAAGTGCTTTGCGGCCAACTTCTTCTCAATAGCAGTATTACAAACGAATGTAATTAAGCTTTTCTGTCACTAAATTGTGCTCTAGTTAACGTTCTAGTGTTACTTATCCATGGCTGTTCATTTATTATAAGTCTAGATATCAGTAATAGTGACATTGGAAACGTTTCATTTCAAGAAGAAGATAGTGTGAGGCATATGGATTTTGGAAACTTAATGCTCCTGAACAACATTGTTTAACAACTAAGAAAACATTTATGGCAATTATCAACTTCTGCCACTAGCAGTATGAAAGGAAATTCACAATTATAGTGAAAAAGTATGATTGTACATTTAACAATATTGAAAGGTATAGCTTCAAATTCCAATGCTGCCATCGAAGCAGTATGACAGTGCCAAATAAATATTCTTTTATCTCTCGCCAGTCCACGAGTCCTTGGAACATAATGGCTGTACAAGTCATTGTGCCAAATGTAAAAATAGGCCACCGAGGAGGTAAATTGTTTGTTTGTTTGTTTTTAATTATGCACAAAGCTACACAAGGGCTATCTGTGCTCTGCCCACCACGAGTATCGAAACCCGGTTTCTAGCGTTGTAAGTCCGCAAACATACCACTGTGCCACTGGGGGGCCCGAGGAGGTAAAAACGTCATTAGCAGATGAAAACTTTAAATAACATTTAATAGTGTTTAAAAGAAAATAATTTACAACCACATCTATTTTGGACACAGATTTCTATGGGAAAAATAATTGTGATAATCGTAATATGGTAGATGTACAATGAAAACACGCAGCACAAAGTTATACCTGCGTGCGTACGATAAACTAGAAGTGCAGAATGGGGTGCTGTTATCTACATAGACGCAGAGCCTTACCTGCAGGTAGTAGCCCCCTAGGTCTGGAGGACACTAAGGATCACTTTTCACTACGACCAACCTGTGAAGTAGTTTTATTGGCTGCATTTACAACAGGATATGAAGAGGTGATGCAGATACTGTACTGTATTACTACGCAGATAAAGAACTTGCCGTGCCAAACTACTCCCAGAAACTGAGTAAATTAATCAATATGCACAAGTAACTATCAATTATATTACCAGGTGGGTCGAAACAAAGCCAGTTAAGAATACTGCAGATACGATTTAGCTAAGACACTGAGCTATGGATAACCTACTTTGACAATCCACAGAAGATACATATTGAACACGTGTTACTTTTAAAAGCTTGTTGTTTGATGGGTTCTGTCATGCACTGGGAGTTGTAAAGATGCAGAAAGCACCTTATCATACTCAGTCACACTCTCTAGCCAAGAAAGCATTGCAAACAGTTAAGAAAATTCTTTCCATGTTTGTATCTCTAGAGATGATATAGGAAGACCATGTTCCTTCCTTGAAAGCATATAGGGCAACAGAGCAGTAATGAACTGATCAGTCATCAAACTTGATGCTAATTGGAAACGAACTTAGGTTTGCAGCAAGAGTATCGTATAGTTCACCTCCCAATACAGATATACCATGATGTAAATAGATTCAATTTCAAGACTGAGATTGGATCTGATACTCGCAACTGTACATTATCTATTGAGTTCCAGATGGACTGGCCCTTACTGCAAGCTTCTTACCTAGGATTATCATTCTACAAGCTTTATTGGGCCTGTGGTATGTTAACACATTGAACGAGTGAATAAGCTGTGGTTGTAAGTTTATACAAAACCATATAACACAGGCCAGAATAAATACCAGAAGGAAATTGGATTGAATTACTATTCCCTGTGCAGCCAATGGCGAAAATGAGAGCGCTAAACGATTTTCAAGTTTCTTATGATGAGGCAAAGGAAAAGAAGCAGCAGAGATTTCTATCTCTGACATACTATGGCTAGGACTAAATTGTTAGAATATATTTCAAATTAAAATCCTTACGTGCTCTCCTCAGTTTAATAATTACATAAAGAGACACATGAATGCACTGAAACAAGTAATGCAATTTTTATGTCAAAGCTAAAAAAGTATGTATTTTAGTTTCATTTTAACAAATATACACGCTATGGTGTACACGTCTTTAAAATATATCATATAAATAGCAATTTTGTTTAAAAGTCAAAAGAATGTTACAAACCTTACCTTCCGAGTTCAGAAAAAAAACAACAACAACAAGAGAATGGCCAAGAATGATGAGTACTGTTGCTGGAACACACAGAATAAATATATATATAATGTAGTTGTAATATAACATTTGCCCAGTAAATACATATTCTTCCGCGTCATTTCCTATAAAAGAGTGATATAAGACAACATACCGTCATAAATAAGTTTCACACCATTTGTTAATCATAAAACAGACTATTAGATGAAACTAACAGTATTTAAAATGTAGTGGCAAAGTTAGATTTAACAACCCAAAGAAAGCAGAACCAAAGGATGGACAGATAGATGGTTTGTAATGAATTGTTGTTGGCTACAACAGTACAATTATGAATTACTGTGGCATATTATGTTGCTTAGCTTTTTCCAATCAGTTTCACTGCGGATGACAACAGTATTTAAAGTAAATGTAGATAAACAATCAAGATCAGCTGGCATTATGTTATATTACACTGCCTACCTTTTAACCCAAGAAGAAACCAAAATAATTATACTCTGATGTAGTGCACACTGATGTAGTTACATATGTTAATGGAAATAAATCCCAGCATCTATTTTCTGGTTGAAATAAAACTAATAGTAGCTACGTTCTAGATCCTTTATTTATTTTCGTAATATATTTTGCTGTCCAACAGAGGTTGGTAAGAAAAGTAAATAACACATACTGAGATTTTTAGTATTAAATCTTATGATAGGTTGGTTTAGACTGTGTGGTTTTTATTTGTTTGTTTTGTATGTTTAAGTTAATTTATATTTGTAAATATGACTTGTACTACATAAGATGTTTAAGTAATGGAAGTTTATTTACTTGATATTTTACCAGGTAGTCATTTTGTTAAATAATAAGTTGAAATGCAGGTGTACAAAAATAGCTAAGGGATTGACTCCTTGATATCCAGTCTGACCAGAATGACAATAGTGGTATTGTTTAATTTAGGGTTGATCAAGTTCATCCATATGTGACATTATTTTATTACTGTATTTTCCCTATTTCTCTGTATTTGCCATAGAAAATTCCAGTGCTGTAATTTGCATGATACCACTGGCTCTACTCTCTGAGTGTATCTTGAACTTTAGACCAGTTGTGAGTCACTTCAACTAGATTTGACCCACTGTAACAAAGGTCAAGTATTTTTTAACTTAACCACTAGTTTTTTTATCTGAAATGAGATGTCAAACAGAGATAGAGAGAAGACAATCATAGATAATCTGATCAATAGTGTTGCCAGGTATAATAGAGTAAAATAATATAATTCACATGTCAACCCAGTTTAGTATAACATACTGAGCAACAGATCTTTCAATTCCAAACCCAATGGAGTAAGCTAGAAAAAGCTAAGTTACCTAATCTCTAATTCTTCATCACCTAGAATATACCATGCAAGATTTGAGTACTGCCTGAAATAACAATGCTCACCAACATGAATTTTATGCATTTGCAAGAGCCATTCACCTGCAGAATTGCTGCTTTGAGGGGTGGGTGTACTAATTGAAGAGACATAAGGTGTAGATAGTGGTACACTTTTGGAGGAATGATCATAAAATGAAGAAAACCAAAGTGGTAGTTTCCAGAGCTATAAAGCAGATGGATTATTAAGAACTAAGTACTTGCGCTAGAAATTTACCCACAACGCAACCCAGAATAAAGGAAGGAGCTATATCATTTGCTACAACAGCATCATCATCCCAGCAACTAAATCTATGATTAACACTAAACAAGAGATACCAGATATACAAATAGCGACAACTACCACAGCTCCAATTGGCACTATCATTGCAAAGCCAAGTTTGTTTGCTAAACAACAGCTTGAGCATCCATGACACTAAATGAAAATTAGCATGATAAAGAAAAACTTAAAAGACTAATGATAACTTTTGATTGGTGAAGTAAAAGTTTGAGGAAAAATAAGAATGATTATTATTATCAGGCACTGAAAGAAGATCATCAATGATAGCCTTCAAGAATCTTACCTTCACCATCAAGTATAGCTCTAGTCAAAACTTTAGGAAACCTCTAGAGATGCATACATACAGAAACTGTATGTATGTATATATATTAAAGGTATGGCGATACAGCGATATGATACGAGTATCGTATCGTGAAGCCGTGATGCGATTGTATCGATACATCGTTAGAAACGATTTATGTATCTTCACGAAATCTGGCAAACTTTCAGTAAACATTATATCTCTTGTACAGAAAAAATAAGAACTATTAATCAAGTATTTTTGTTAAAAATTAATGATTCAATAAAGACAGATGAGTATTGAGTACTACATGATGTCTTTATTTTTTCATTAAAAACATTACTTGCAAAGTAACATAAATTAAAATTAACAAACATAGATAGACACATAATAACTTTTTTATTTTACTTCTCTTGCCAGCTGCCATTTAGTTGATCAAACCTGAAAACCTGAAAAAGGACTGTAAAGTGTGAAGTAATTTAATAAGACAATATAGATAATAAAATACAGACAAGACTGTCAAATTTTGTGTGTGTAGGTGTGTGTGTTTTCTTCTTGTAAACTATATATATATATATGTGTGTGTGTGTGTTTTCTTCTTGGAGAATATATAAATATATATATGTGAGTGTGTGTTTTCTTCTTGTACATTATATATACATATGAGAGTATGTGTGTTTTCCTCTTGTAAATTATACATATATGTATGAGAGTGTGTCTTTTCTTCTTGTAGACTATATAAGTGTGTGTGTGTGTTTTCTTCTTGTAGATTATATATATGTATGTGTGTTTTCTTCTTGTAAACTATATATATGAGTGTGTGTGTACTTTCTTCTTGTACCCTATATATGTGTGTGTGTGTTTTCTTTTTGCAGAATATATATATATATATGTGTGTGTTTTGTTTTGTAGACATATATATATATATATATATATATATTAGTGTGTGTATGTTTTCTTCTTGCAGATTATATATATATATGTGTGTGAGTGTTTTTTTCTTCTTGTAGACTATATTTATATATGTGTGCATGTTTTCTAGTTGTAGACTATGTGTATATATATGTGTGTGTGTTTGTTCTTGTAGACTATATATATGTGTGTGTATTTGTGCTTTCATCATGCAGACTATATATATATGTGTGTGTGTGTATATGCTTTCTTCATGCAGACTAAATATATATATATGTGTGTGTGCTTTCTTCATGCAGACTATATATATGTGTGTGCATTTGTTTTCTTTTTGTAGACTATATATATATATGTGTGTGTGTGGATTCTTGTTGTAGACTATATATACATGTGTGTGTGTTTTCTTTCTGTAGACTATTAATATATATATATATGTCAGTGTAGGTGTTTTTCTTGTAGGCTATATATATATATGTATATGTGTGTGGTGTATATATGTTTTTGTGTTTCTTCTTGTAGATTATATATATATATGCATGTTTTCTTCTTATAGACTATATATATAGATGTGTGCGTGTGTGTTTTTTGTTCTAGATTTTATATATGTGTGTGTGTGTGTGTTTTTGGTTGTAGACTATATATGTATGTGTGTTTTCATCGTGTAGCCAATATATATATATAGTGTGTGTGTTTTCTTCTTGCAAACTATATATATATGTGTGTGTGTACTTTCTTCGTATACACTATATATATCTTTGTGGGGTTGATTTCTTCTTGTAGCCAATATATATATAGTGTGTGTGTTTTCTTCTTGCAAACTATATATATATATGTGTGTGTGTGTGTGTGTTTTCTTCTTGCACACTATATATATATATATATGATGTGTGTATGTGTGTGTGTACTTTCTTCGTATACACTATATATATCTTTGTGGGGTTGATTTCTTCTTGTAGCCAATATATGTGTGTGTGTGTGTGTTTTCTTCTTGCAGATTATATATATATACGTGTGGTGTGTGTTTCTTTCTTGTGTCTATATATATATATATATATTAATGTGTGTGTGTATTTTCTCTTCTTGCAGACAATATATGTGTGTGTGTGCTTTCTTCTTGTACACTATATGTATCTATGTATATGTGTTCGTTTTTTCTTTCTTGTAGACTATATATATATATATGTTTGGGTGTGTGTACTTTCTTCGTATACACTACAAATATTACTGTGTGGGTGTGTTTTCTTCTTGTAGACAATATATATCTGTGTTTGTTTTCTTGATTCAGACTATGTATGTCTTTGTTTTTGTGTTTTTTCTTTTGTAGACTATATATATATATGTTTTCTACTGGTAGACTATATGTGTGTGTGTTTGTGTATATACTACTTGTACACTCTCTATATATATATATATGTGTGTGTTTTCTTTTTGTAGACTATATATATATGTGTGTGTGTGTTTCCTTCACGTAAACTATATATATATGTGTGCATGTGTGTGTTTTCCTTTTGTAGACTATACATATATGTGTCTGTGTGTTTTTGTAGACTATATATATATATATCTGTGTGGGTGTATTTTCTTCTTGTGTACTCTACGTATGTGTGTATGTGTTCCTTTCTTGTATCCTATACATATATATGTGTGCGTTTTCTTCTTGTAGACTATATATATATATATATGTGTGTGTGTGTGTTTTATTCATGTAGACTACAAATATGTGTGTTTTCTTTCTCTAGCCAATACATATCAGTGTGTGTTTCTTGTTGTCGCCAATATATATATGTGTGTGTGTTTGCTTAATGGAGATTATATATATCTGTGTGTGTATGTTTTTCTTCTTACAGGTTATATATATATACGTGTGATGTGTGTTTTCTTGAAGCAGACTATATATATATATGTATGTGTGTTTCTTCTAGTAGATTATATATATATATGTGTATGTGTGTGTTTTTATTCTTGCAGACTATATATATATGTGTGTGTGTTTGTTTTCTTCCTGTAGACTATATATATATATGTCTTTGTATGTGTTTTCTTCTTGTAGTCTATATATATAAATACATGTATGTGTGTTTTCTTGATGGAGGCTATATATATATATATACGTGTGTGTTTTCTTCTGGCAGATACATATATATGTGTTTGTGGGTGTGTTTTCTTTTTGTATACTATATTGAAATATGTGTGTGTGTTTTCTTCTTGTAGCCAATATATATGTGTGTGGGTTTCTGGTTTCTTCTTGTAGACAATATATATCCGTGTTT
>NW_013667332.1:135417-136466 GCF_000517525.1 Limulus polyphemus | reverse complement strand
TATATATATATATATATATATGCATGTGTGTTTTTCTTTGTAAACTATATATATGTGTGTGTGTGTTTCTTTTTTACTTCTCTCTCTCTCTCTATATATATATATTAGTGTATGTGTTTCTTTTCTTCTTGCAGACTATATTTATATATGTGTGTGTGTGTGTGTTTATGTTTTTCTTGTATACTATATATATAAATATGTGTGTGTGTCTTCCTCTTGTAGACTATATATGTGTGCGTGCGTGAGTGCGTTTTTTTTCTTGTAGACGATGTACATATGTATTTGTGTTTTCTTTTTGTAGACTATATATATGTGTGTGTATGTTTTCTTCTTGTAGATTAGATATATATACGTGTGGTGTGTGTTTTCTTCTTGTAGCCTATACATATAGATGTGTGCGTTTTCTTCTTCTAGACTATATATATATATATATATATATATATATGTGTGTGTGTGTGTGTCGTTTTCTTCATGGAGACTATACATATCTGTGTATGTATCTTTTCTTTTTATAGACTATATATATGTGTGTGTGTGTGTTTGTGTTTTCTTCTGGTAGACTATATGTGTGTGTGTGTGTATTCTTATTGTAATAATATATATATATATAAGTGTGTGTGTGTTTTTTGTAGATTATATATATATATATGTGTGTGTGTTTTTCTCATTGTAGACTACATATATATGTGCGTGCGTGCGTGTGTTTTTTCTTGTAGGCGATATACATATATATTTGTGTTTTGTTCTTGTAGACTATATATATATGTGTTTGTGTATTGTCTTTTTTGTAGACTATATATATGTGTGAATGTTTTTTATTGTAGATTATATATGTATATGTGTGTGTGTTTTCTTATTCTATATTATATACATGTGTTTGTGTGTTTTTTTCTTTTGTGGACTATATATATATGTGTGTGTGTGTACTTTCTTCTTATACCCTATATGCATGTGTGTGGGCGTGTTTTCTTCTTGTACCCAATAGATATGTGTGTGTGTTTTCTTCATGGAATATATATATATCTATGTGTGTGTGTGTTTTCTTCTTA
>NW_013667332.1:133681-135146 GCF_000517525.1 Limulus polyphemus | reverse complement strand
TATATATATCTATGTGTGTGTGTGTTTTCTTCTTGTAGAATATATATATATATATATATAGATATACGTGTGGTTTGTTTTTTTAAGCAGACTATATATGTATATATGTGTATGTGTGTTGTTTTCTTCTTGTATTCTATATATATATATATATATATATACATATGTGTGTGTGTTTTCTTCTTACAGACTGTATATATATATGTGTGTGGGTGTGTTTTCCTCTTGTAGACTATATATGTGTGTGTGTGTGTGTTTTCTTCTTGTAGACTAGATATATATCTGTGTGTGTTTGTGTATTCTTCTTGTATACTATATATACAAATATGTGTGTGTGTGTTTTCCTCTTGTAGTACTATATATATATATATATGTGTGTGTGTTGTTTTCTTATAGACTATATATATATGTGTGTGTGTGTTTTGTTCTTGTAGACTATATATATATATATGTTTTCTTTTTCTTTGTGTATACTATATATATATATTAATGTGTGTGTGTGTTTTCTTCTTGTGGACTGTATATATATATGTGTGTGTACTTTCTTCTTATACTCTATATATACACAGCGTGGTCACAAGTGAATAGGCACCACCTTTTCGGAAAAGATTAAATTTTTCAGTCATATTCACACGAACTGATATATTTATACTTTAATTAATATCTAGTAGATCTTTCTTTCGTTTTGGAGTTCGTTGATTCTTTGAGGCATCGTGAGAATCATCTCGTCAATTTTAGATTGTGGGATTTTCGCCTACTTTTGCTTCAAAACTCGGAGTAGATCGCTCTTCAAAGTTGTTTTTTTTTGTTGTTGTTTCTTGACTTGCCGGTCGAGTATGGCCCACAGGTTTTCGATGAGGTTCATGTCAGGAGATTCGCTCGGCCAGGGCAACTTCTGGATATCATTTTCTTCCTGCCACTTTTGGGTGTTTCTAGCAGTGTGACACGGTGCTCCATCTTCTTGGAACAACGTTATGTTCTTGTCCACGAAACCCGAGGAATAAAGTGGCAAGAGTCCTTCCACCAATATTTCGACGTATTTCGCAAAATTTACGTTGCCAACGCACTCCACTAAGCTCGATCTCCCACCAACCCAAACAGCTCCCCAAACCATCACGCTGAAACCACCATGCTTCACAGTTGGCTGCAATCTGTTGAGCCGAAACTCTTGGTGAGGCATTCTCCAGACCCATATCCTTCTACTGTCCGAAAATGGAGCGAATCTTGATTCGTCTGAGAACAATACGGTCTTCCAAAAGTCCAGAGGCTTGGTCTTCATATCACTTGCCCACTTCTTTCGTCTGACTATGTTGACAGGTCTTAATAAGGGCTTCCGTCTAGCTGCTCTGCAAAGATAACTCAATCTGTGAAAAATCCGTTGAACAGATTCTGCAGTCGTTAATCTGGGATCCATTTCGATGCTCCTCTTGACAGCCCCTTTTGTCCTCTCCGATGGACCAGGACG
>NW_013667332.1:121696-133109 GCF_000517525.1 Limulus polyphemus | reverse complement strand
TGTGTGTTTGTGTTTTCTTCTTGTAGACTATATATATATATATATACGTGTGTGTGTGTTTTTAGTATAGACACTGAAGCTTAAGAAACACATAATTTATTTCATACCATAACATTTTCGATTTACGTTACTTAAGAACAAGATTTTATATGAAGTTGCCTTCTTTTCTTGCAGAAATGCGGATGATTAAAAAGTATAGAACAAATAAAACTTTACAAAAATCTATCTACAGTATATTGAAATATGTTTTGTACAGAAATTGTGGGTTAATGGATGTTTATAAGGATTATTTACATATGCTAATACACTGATGTGCCGCGCAGAAGCAAGTCGGGTGCCACAGAGAACATGATGAACACTTATTTGATTCATAGATACTTATGTCTGAAGAAATATACTACACTTCTTTCGAATTTATCGTAATAACTTTACGAGTCTCTCATAACTATAACCCCATTTTGCCGATGAGGACGGAATTCTGGATTGGCCTAGGAGTAGTTTTAGTGCCTGTTGTTATACAAGGTTTTCTGTTTTCAAGAGCATAGAACGTTCCTTTCCTTGAAGGGTGGTGTCTCTTTGATTTACATCGTTTCTCAATGTCGCTATACAAATATCCTCAGAAAAAAAAAAAGGTTAGTACATTTCTTCAGATATAAGAGTCTGTGAATACATATCTACACATATATTTATATATACACACACACACATATATATAAATATACATCGACAATATATTTTCAGAAGAGTATGAACTATTACACAAATCAGCAGCTGAACTACAGAAAACGAGTAAAAATAACACTCACATAAAAAAAGTAAGTTTACTAACATAGAAAAATAAGTACGTTTACTAACATACAAAAATAAGTGAGTAAGTTTACCAACATACAGAAATAAGTGAGTAAGTTTACTAACATACAAAATAAGTGAGTAAGTTTACTAACATACAGAATAAGTGAGTAAGTTTACTAACATACTAAATAAGTAAGTTTACTAGCATACAGAAATAAGTGAGTAAGTTTACTAACATACAAAATAAGTGAGTAAGTTTACTAACATACAAAATAAGTGAGTAAGTTTACTAACATACTAAATAAGTAAGTTTACTAACATACAAAAATAAGTAAGTTTACTAACATACAAAATAAGTGAGTAAGTTTACTAACATACAAAATAAGTAAGTTTACTAACATACAAAATAAGTGAGTAAGTTTACTAACATACAAAATAAGTGAGTAAGTTTACTAACATACAAAATAAGTGAGTAAGTTTACTAAAATACAAAATAAGTAAGTAAGTTTACCAACATACAGAAATAAGTGAGTAAGTTTACTAACATACAAAATAAGTAAGTTTACTGACAAACAAAAATAAGTAAGTAATTTTACCAACATACAGAAATAAGTGAGTAAGTTTTCTAACATACAAAATAAGTAAGTAAGTTTACTAACATACAAAAATAAATAAGTTTACTAACATACAAAATAAGTGAATAAGCTTACCAACATACAGAAATAAGTGAGTAAGTTTACTAACATACAAAATAAGTGAGTAAGTTTACTAACATACAAAAACTGCGCATTATGGCCTAGAGTTGTGCTTTTTATTAATAATCAAAAGGTTGCAGTTAATCCAGCTTTCAAATGGTACCAGATGGTAACCTGCGATGGACTGGCATTCCATCCAAAGGTCATGTGTTTCAGTTAATGCAGCTTTCAAATGGTACCAGATGGTAACCTGCGATGGACTGGCATTCCATCCAAAGGTCATGTGTCACCATTTTTATCCACTTGTAGCACTGAAACTGGAGTTAAGAGCCGGACAAATACGACTTTGAGGAAGGTGCGGATTAAGTTTCGTTTACATATCAAAGTCCACTTGCACGTAGTGAATAAATTGTAAATAACATGTACTATGTGTGTGGATGTATCTAAGGCGTATTATAGAATTACTTGTACAATGTAAATATATCGTAATGGAATCATTGGTACGTTTTCAAGTATATCGTAAATTAACATTACAAAAATGTTTGTTGTTTTTTCGACTTGAAATTGCCCATGGTTACTCATGAATTCCACGAAACCGGTATAATTCAATGACATATAGCAAATCGAATGTTGTTGTTGTTGATTTCCGCTACCTGGACTTTCTGTGCTAGCCGCCCCAAATTTTAAAGTGGCAGACTAGAGGGGTGGGAGATAGTCAACACCATTGGCTACTCTGATGGACTAGTGGGACTTGATCGCCATCTATATAACGTGATTCCGAAGTGCGAAGCATTTTTTTTTTTTTGGTAACGAGGAGCGAATCTCGGATCCACAGTCCGGAACGCCAGCAACTGGGCCATGCTTGGTCTTGTTGAATCAATGATACACTGGGCTTAAATTTATCATTGAGTACGTCGTGAACATATAGTAATAGAATATTTAGTGTAAACTTCGTATCAAACAACAGTGTAAATACGATGTAATAGAATAATTACGACATAATGGGCTTGTGGTATGTTCTGAGTATATATGGTGAGTATAACTTATTGTTATCATTAGAATGCTTTGACCTTCTAATGGAATAATTAGTATAGTTTGATAATGCAGTTATAGGTATAATATAGTAAATAATAACTACTTTAGGACAATATCACAGCGTGAATATATATCGTAGTGAAATCACTAGTATAGGGTAAATACATGTTAATGAAACCAATATTGTGCTTAACTTGATCATAGTACTGTCACTATAGTACGCTACAAATAGACGTGATTGAATAACCTTTCGTTGCGGAAGTGATAAAAATGTTTAAAATATGTTTTGACAACAACAGTAAAATATAACAATGAGAAAATAATATAAATATTGTTTCTGTGGATCACTGCTGAAAATCAATTAATTAGTGAGCGGTTGAAAGGTTTCTTCTAATAATTGTAACTGATCTATACTGAGAATGGAAGGATGAATCCGAAAGTTCAATCTATTCAATCTAAAAAAGAGAAATGTGAAAAATAGAAATTTTGATGCTTACCTTGTTCGCTGTCTTGTCTTCCAGCCGTGATACCAAAATCTACAGAAGAAATCATTACCGTAAGTAAAAACCATCAGCGTTACATAATTTAGCACATAATCGATAAAAATAGCAAATCTATAAAAAGCCCCTGGGATATAATCAAGCCATTTAGAGCAGCTGCGTCTGAAAGTATTGACGAAACGCTGTAGTTTCTCTCTAGGTTAGTTCTATACTACCACTTACTCTATAGGTTCTACGGAAGCTGACATACCCACACACATTACATGTAACTAATAATACTGGATTATTGATCGTCTAGAGAAAAAAGGAAAGAACAAGTACTTTTTCCTGATGCTTATGATGTTTGTTAGGTTCATCATGGAATACAGGTGTCCAGTCACGATCCGCAAGAGATAAAGTAATATGTGACTAGAAAATTAATGTTTTATATAAGAATTACTTTTCTTAACCTCTTCCAACTCCTCATTGAAACTAAACATGTAAGACAAAAGGGTTTTAGTTAAAACCATATTAATTTTACTATTTATCTTAAAGAACCAGTATTTTTTATGTAGAAAGAAGGGTTTTAGTTAAAACTATATTAATTTTACTATTTATCTTATAGAACCTGTATTTTTTATGTAGAAAGAAGGGTTTTAGTTAAAACTATATTAATTTTACTATTTATCTTATAGAACCTGTATTTTTTATGTAGAAAGATTTGAAATACTTAATGGAAACTCGTCCAGGACTTAAAAATGACTGTAACAAACTTTTTGAAATATTCAACAATACATTTTTTGTGTAAGTAGAAAAGAAAATTAGTAAAAATATTGATACTTGTAATTTTTTTAAGTTCAGATTCTCATTTCTACATCTGGTGTTGTGAAAGCAAGAAAAAAACCCATGCAGCTGAAAGAAATAAGGATAAGTTTACATAAATACCAGTGACAAATCAGAAGATAATGTTTTATATATATATAAACCCTTGACGATATTAAGACACTTTACACGGCTGCATAATATACAACTGAAGAAAGACAGTCCATAACTCAAACGCAACACTACGGAAAAAAATATTGTTAATTTATAAACTGTTATCATGAAAATTAAATTCTCTAGTCCTCACAGTTCTTATAAATTATAAAACTTTATATTACTCACTGATAAAAAAAAACGATAGTTGATACTGAATTTTGGTTAGGTACAATCTACTAAATTTGCAATATTGAAGAGAAAATGTTGTTTCAAGCATTCAGTTTTCAAAGCTCAATAATTGTGGATTAAAACTGATGTTATTTACTTGTGACAAACCGATAGATGGAACGGAAACCTTTAACGGTAGGCGAAGACTGCAGCTGGTGACTTTTGAACTCCACAGTCATGGAGGGTCCATTTGACATAAGTTGTCGCGGAAGAGTACTACCGCAGTAGTTATTCAGGCGCTCTTGGTGACCTTTTATTGTAATGAAAACCATAACTGTATCGATCGGTCCTTCACAGCTATAATAAATATAACAAGAATATTTGTAATTTATGATTCACAACGAAGAGTAGAATTTTATTTGAAAAACGAAAAACTATATATGAAATTGTTCTTTTTTCACTCTAAACATGTATACAATTGAACAGTTGAATTTTTATATTATTAAAATATAAGTAGTTTTTAATTAATCGAAACAGAGAACAACATTAAGCTAACGTATTAATTCACTTTAACTACGGAAGTTCCCGAAGGTTTGCTGGGATAGGTTTTATATCATAAGCCTCACGATCAGTTTGTAATAAAGTTACTTTTTTATTATTTTTACTAACAGTATACTAACCCCAAAATGTTACTGATAAACAAAATATTTTGTTAGTTTCTTCAAATGTAAGATAAGTTTCTAAAGAATATAATAACTAACGCACCACCTCAACTTATAACTGTAGTCTATTTATTACATTGAGCTTCATGGTGGTTATTTTAACACATCTTTGTTTAGAAATTGTAACGTTAATTTCGTCCGCTGTTTTAACTTACTTTAAATAACTTTTTGGATACGTTTGTCCAAAGGATGGTGGTTTTAATGATCTTTCCTTTAGAAATGGGTATTTCAATGCATGCTTTTTTTGTTTTTTGTTTTTTACTGGATGACTCTTAAGGTGCATTTATTTTCAGAATGGCTTATCAATATGTTTGCCTACAAGATTGTTGTTTTAATGTACGTTTGTTTACAAGATGGCTGTTTTTTTGAAATATCGTTTTACTACACGTTTTTATGCATCTATTCATATCCACACACTACTTTAACGTAATTATTAACTTCTATAGAAAATCATTTCGATCCAACTAAATATAGAAACACTGATATTATGCTTTATCAAACGGTTTTCTAAATGTAAGATGACTATAGAACAAATGCAATGATCTATTTAAACTTTTCAAAAACAGTTTTTCTCTTGCAGAAACTCAAACAAAAATATATAGCAATATCTATCATTTTATGTTTTGTCATAGGATCTAGTAGGATATCACAGCTTTTATGATTTTCTATAGAACATTACTTTGAAGTAGAAAACACTAGATTATTGAGATAACTTCAGCATAAAGAATTTGCAAGAGACAAACTATTTCATTCTAAAGCGGAATCTATTTGACATAAAATAAGCTATATACGAACGTGGAAATTCGTAAAACAAATATCAAATATGTATACACTAAAAATGTTTGTAACGAATATTACAATAAATAAAAAAACATTTACCATTCGTTTTAACACATTTCACGAAGTTCTTGTTCAATGATTAACAGTTTTAATGATCCAAGAAGCATATTTACATATTTAGTGTGTTCAGCATATGACTAAATTCAAAAAGTCAGATAAATTGGGTCAAGCTTACCCTTTTATGGTAAACTTGAAACAGGAAAATGTCTATATTAACAATGTTACTTAAGACTTATTGGACGGAGCACAGATAGCCTATTGTGTAGCTTTACACTACAATAAACAAACAACACCCAGAGACTGAAGAAACCAATAGTTTTATAATGTATTAGATGTATTTGATAAATGTACAATGTTTTCAAAAACAAAAGAAACAGTTTTTATAATAACTATATGTACTTTTAAAGCACTCTTTTGCACATAGATAATCGACGATGATATTGATAAATGTTAAATCAGCCACATTTTCTGACTCAGAGGTAAAAGAACAACTATAATATACAGTACGATGTCCATCATATCATTTACTTATGGTATTTACAATGCCATCTTATAATACAAAGAAATATGTCTGTAGAGCTCAATGGATTTTGTAGGTTACACACTGATCTGAATACACAAATACGGGTCATAAAAAAAATAACCCAGTAGAGAGAGAGAACAGTAAATTGAAGCTCACAGATATCAAACTGTTATTAACTGAGAACACAAATTGAATGTAATAAGGAAATGTATAGGATTTCCCCACACTTCGTGATATAGCTTATTTTGACGTTTTTGACACTTTCTACGTAAATATCGTCAACGACACCAGACTTTTATACAATATAAATTACAAAGAATGTGTTAAATACGTTCACGTTACATAACTCCATCCTTGGACCAATAAATACTGTGAGTACCCTGTTGGACATACAGTTATATTTACTACTGATATTTCTGATTTTAAACTCGTATTTGAATTTCAAAAATGTCTATTTTTACCCTCAAGGAAACTGTATCACCCAGTTCTCCCTTAATAATTTATAGAAAATTAAAAGCTGTGTAGAAGACAGATATCACCACTGTACGTCAACACTCGGATAAAGAACGAGCTTTTATTGGATTGTGGGTGACAGAAGTTAAGAAAACTCTTGAATGTGGATAACAGATAATCAATATTTATCCAGAGGATAAATACGTGTATTTTTAAAACTTTAAAACAGGAAAGTGCAGGATAGTCTGCACACTACAACACGATAGAGTCACAATAAATCTATATGCTCAAGTGTGTGACGAAATACAATGTCTTCATGTGAATGTCCATACTAGTCCAGGTAGAAGACCTGTTTCCAGAATATAACTAAACTCATGTCCGATTCTTTTAAACTTGTTAAAGATGTTACCAACAATGAAGTCACTGCTCTCCACAAGCACTGACACGAATATTTTCATCAGCTAAACCAAACAAACATCTTTTTTGCAGCCGTCACCACCATTCACACTTGCCCAAAGACGTTTAGTTATCATTCGATTGTTTTAAGTCTTACAAAATATAAATGAAATTTAAAAAGATGCTTCGTGAACGTAAAGATGACAATAAATTTGTAAAGGTTATTTGAAATTTTTGACACTTACAGACTGTTGAGATTCCTATGTTATTCGATAGGAAAAAGAGAGTTAACCTGATTCTTATTTTTTTTAAATATATACATGTACGATCTTTTTCGTTGTAGAGCATAAAACCAAATCATTCTTTTTTTCTTTTGAACTTTTATATAGTACAAATACACACCTTTTAAAAAAGAAACAAGTCCAATACAGTGCTTTAAGAGTCGTTATCTATTTGTGGACTCTCGATTGTGAAAGTTTCCTTGAATTGTATGGAATGCCCGAACATAACTGATAACAGAAGATAAATAACGACATATTCAATGTGATATTTATATTGATTATTTTAATCCACGCTCGTGGGCTTTCTTAACTTATTCTGTTACTCAATTTCTAATAAAACTCATTCTTCATCTGAGAAGTGACATATATATTGTATAAAAGTCTGATGGCGTTGTCTACGTAAATCAGTATCGCATTTATTTCTTACGTTATATTTTTGTTCCCAGTTAACGACAGTTTGTATCTAAGAGCTTCAACTTATTGTTCTCTCTCTCCTGGGTTCACTTAAGACCCATACCTATGATTTTTAACTAATGTTCGACTCAGCAGTTTCTAAAAGATATATTTCGATATACTATAAGATGAAATTCTAACTGTCATAAGTAACTGATATGATGACTATCAGACTGTCTAGCACAGTTGTTGTTTTCAACTTTAGGTTGGAAGATACGGTTGATTTAACGTATGTGATTATCATCGTCGTTGATCTATTAGTCAAACAGAGTTAAAACGTACATTTAGTTATTTATGATAATTCTTTAGTCTTTGGATTTTATTTCAGCACAAAGCTGCACAATAGGCTATCTGTACTTTGTCAATATTGTTTTTGGCAACTTTGTTAATATAGACATTTATTTTCTGGCCTCTCAAGTTTATCATAAAAGGCTAAGCTTGGCCTATATCTATCTGACCTTTGAGCATTAATCATATGCTGACAATTGACAGCAAGTTGCAAAATATACACGTCGCAGGATACACTGAATGTTTCACCAAATGTGCTTCTTGTAACATTAAAATTGTGAGTACTGACGCAAGAAACTCGCGACAGGTTACTATCAGTATCAGTATGAAAATGAATCGCCAATATTTCTTGTTTGTTATAATATTCGTCACAGACATTTTGAGTATATACATATTTAAGGCTTGTTTTGAGCACGATTCACGTTCTTTTATGGCTTATTTATTATCAAACACGTTTTACTGTAAAATAACAAAGTTTTGTCAATTATAAATGAGCAACATCAGCTCCTTATGTCAAAAGATTATACTTACTAATTGTCTAGTGATTCGCCAATATTTCTTGTTTGTTATAATATTCGTCACAGACATTTTGAGTATATACATATTTAAGGCTTGTATTGAGCACGATTCACGTTCTTTTATGGCTTATTTATTATCAAACACGTTTTACTGTAAAATAACAAAGTTTTGTCAATTATAAATGAGTAACATCAGCTCCTTATGTCAAAAGATTATACTTACTAATTGTCTATTGATCTAGTGTTTCGTACTTCGAAGTTACGTTCTACAGAAAATCATAGAAGTTATGAACTATATCAGGTGCTATGAGAAAATATAGTATAGTAAATGTTGCTATTTATGTTTCGCTTAGTTTCTACAGTAGTAAGTTTGTTTTATGAAAAGTATATTTGTTCTACAGTACATCTTTCATTTAGAAAACCATTTTTGACATAGCTTATTATCAGTGTCGCTATATTCATTTAGAACAAAATGATTTCCTATAGAGTTTAATAACAAGAGTTCAACAATCAGATGTGAGAATGAAAAGAGGGGTATATATAGGTCATGAAGAATTGAATACAGTATTACTATTTATTGTTTTGCTTTGACACGAAAATATCTACAGTATGAAGGCCTTAGGTTAACATAACCAGAAAAAAGTTATTTTCATGTATTTGTATTTCTAATATAATTTATATATATATATGTATAGTCATGCATGTAAAACCATAAAGTCAAAATGTATTACATGAAAGCTAATTAGTGCGATACATGAAATGTATGCAGAGTTTGAATATTTTATTGCCTAGATTGTAAGTTAAATTAGATGTATGGTTATTAGTAAGTTTAGCTATTATATAAACTGCAATATCTAAAATAATCTTACGTGGTCAAAAACGCCTTGATTACTAGTTATTACAATGAAACTATAAAGCTCACTTTAAATATAACGTAAGAACTAATATTGGGTTAAGAACTGTAAGTTAAGTTGTTTGTATAACATGACACGTTGACATTCATGATTGACAACATCATTTGGTGGTTTGCAAGTGAACCACATACAAGAAACATCTGCCCTTACATCACAGATTATCTCATTCTACTATTTGGAACTGTCCGCCTCCACTTTTAACACATTTGGAAATTAATCCCCTTATGACACATTTTAGTACTATTCTCTGATAAGAACACATTTTGGAACTATCCGTTCTCTAGCGCCAATCTGTGGAGCTGTGATGTCACGTGACCTTCACAGCATGAAACTAAGCTATGCTTCTTTATCGCCTGAGACACACAATTAGTATGCATGACGTCTCAGGTCACGTAACTCCACCAGCTAATCAGCGTGAGGGCATCTTTTGAATGGTAAACAGGCTCCGTAACTATAGTGGTTTTTTTGTGTTTTTTTGTTTTTGTTTTTTTTGAGGAAGAGGTCAACGGACCTGACCCTTCCTGGTTTTTAAAAATCTAAATCCCGGAAAAGAGAAAGTGACAAGTATAGTGTTTTACAGATCAGATGATATTAAAATATGTATCAATAGAAAAGTTGCTTTACTGCAAAGGTTTAACAGCAACTTATATGAGTGATTTCTATATCGCAGTGTACTGTTACTGCAGGCGCTAGCAGTAGTGCCGCAATTGGTTTGTTTATATTTGATTCACAATTAACTTCAGGCCAATCGACACTAGCATACCATCAAGGCTATACATAAGGTATAAACATTTGTTACCACTCTTTCCGAGAAAATATATTTGTATAGCTTGCTTTAAAACGATATAGAGGCAAAGGATGCAACATTTGGTAGAAAGTAACCTTCAGTGTTCTCCAATGGAATCTAAAAATTTTAAACACACACATGTCATAACGTTTATAACAGCAATAAGCTTACAAATCACATATGAAGCCAATCCAGGGCGTAAAGTGCGGTCAATATGAAGCCAATCCAGGGCGTAAAGTGCGGTCAATTTCAGTATATCCTTCTCGTGGCTGAATCTTTTATTATTTTCGTATTCAATGTAATTGTTTTATCACGTTTTTTTCAAGCTACCTATTTGATCAAGTTCGTTTAGAGAACAGATGTAATGTTAAAGCTGTTTTAAATATGTTTAAAGGACCAATATTTTCGCACATTTCTTGACAAAGTTTCATTAGTTTTCTCTTTGTAAAATCGCTGTTTCATTCGTCTTAGAAATACATTGTTCATCTTTTCTCCGAATTAATCCAACATTTTTAATTCTGAGCTCAGGTATATTTGATAATCCCCAAATCCCTTGAACATTAATTGTGTTTTATATTGTTTTACAGAGATTAACTTGGTAGTTCATACCTACACGTATATTATTTGATTATGTTAACTCATTTTATATTATTTCGATATTGTATACAAACGGGCTTTAACACCACCGTGTGATAACATCAACATATAAGCAAATTTTCTTTAAAGCTTTGGTTTACAACACGCATATGAATCTCTTGTAGCATTGTAACAAACGAATAGTTTAGTGTTCCCTGATTTGAATTAAATATTGAGAAATCCTAAAATACAAAATTTATTTAATACAAGGGAAACAATGCAAACGTATAAATGTATAATTTTTTACTCAAAGTGATATCCCTCTGCGTACTATTAGAAAAACACTTTATGTTAACAAGGGTACTTAAGTTTGTGAAGATGTTTACACGGTGTTCAACAGTGTTGTTAAAGAATTGTTTTCAACGGCAGTTTCTCTCCTCTAAATTTAACATACTGTTGTGTCAGCGAGGTCACGTGACTAGTATCACGCCACCTCCTTTCTAGAAATATCCTGT
>NW_013667332.1:81315-121489 GCF_000517525.1 Limulus polyphemus | reverse complement strand
TGTTATAGCGCGACTGTTCAAATTAAGTTATATTCAAAAAGAATAAACCAGTGATATTCAAGAAAGAACTTGTGTCGCTAAAGCTTCGTCGGAACGAATTTACGGGAAATCATTTAACAAACGGAGACGTAACAGTACATTTGTTTGTAGTTTGGTTATTTCTGTTTGTTCGTTTCAGTTCACATTACCAATATTATAGCTGTCATCAATTTTCTTATTATGCAATTTTCTACATACACTTTTTTAAAATAATCTATTCGAGACGTGTTCGAGTGATTGCAGCCAATGTAGTTTCAGCATAACTACTTGCAACAAGAGTAATGCTTCGCAAACAAAAGACAGATAAGTAAAAATATGATATTAGAAATATAATTCCAGTTGTACAATTCATATCCTTTTGTAAGTACTTTTTACGACGTCGCCATATGGACTAAACGGTTAATGTTACTCTTCCCACGTTTCCTTGTGGGGTTTGATTTTATATAAAACTTCATCTTGTGGTACGTTTAATTTGTAGTGTGTCTCTGCATTTCTTAACTTTGATGTTAGCAGGATAGTTCTTTGTATGGCTGTTTGTTCTAGGTTTTTCTTCATAGGAAACAGCTGCATTAATAAGTACAATAAGGAATAAATCACTATCAAATATTTAATATTGTTATTATTATTAAACATATTTGAGCTTCGTTCTTTTGAAGTAAAAAAAATCATTAAAAGAGAAATTCTCCGTTTTCTAACTTCAGGTTAACAAATACGGTACATCTTCATTCAATAACCTCAGGTTTTGGTAAAACCCATTTTTGCCTATATTGCTTTTCTTGAAAAACCTACGAAGGCAGCACTTTGTGTACCGTCTACTACATTGCGTACAACGATACCCAGAACTGTAGCCAATAACTATACATCACACTGCTGATTTGTTCAACGTATCTTAATTCTTCAATTACCGTGTGATTTAAAGAAGAATCATAAGTTTGGTATGGACCGGTCACCCGAATTACTATATATATATATATAGACAGACATGTATTTATATGTACACATATAGACATACACACACGTATTTATATATATACACACATACATGCACGTAAACAGAATTTTAACTGCATACAAGTAAATGACTGTGCAAATCCGATACGATTATCCTTTAACGGTTAAAATAAATAGCAAAGTACTGTCCAAAATGTCATCGTTAAGATTAAATAGGGAGGGTCTTGCTATATTTCAATTTATCAGATGTTATATCCGTTGTACGAATGCAGTTCAAACTTTTAGATCACGTATTCTAGTGGAACATGAGCAGTACCATAAAATATCTCGTGACAACATACGCTGTCCAATGCAAAGTAGTTGATATAAAGTAGTAATGGCTACAGTGTTGTCAGAGGAGTAGTACAAGATAAAGAATTATCTTTATAACTCACACTCTTGCAACCTGGAGTACATATAGTGTACGATCTATAGCTTTCCCAGTGCACGAGGTGAAATTTAAATATATATTTTTTCTTTTGCAAAGCTAAAGCCATAAGAAGTTTACTACTTTTTACTTTAATCAATAATGTTAGTTATTCTTGGTGATACGATGAGAATATAGTGTCAGTGGGAAGTCATTTCATAAATTTTAAACCAAAACGTAGAAAACACTCCAGAAAATTATACATTAATCCTTTATGTGATTTTATATTGGCATTATAAGTTTCAAAGGAAAAGATTCATTCGAAGTAAATGAATCTTTTACACGATTCTCTGAAGTCAAGTTTCTGAAATTCACACAAGTCTTACTTGCCACTCATTATCCACCCTTTTCCTGTTTTCATCTTCATATTTATCATGATGAATAAGTTGAGAGAATTAAGTAAAATTAATGGAAATTGCTTTAAAGTAATTGATTTTGTTTGCGGTAAATCAGCAGTGTGATGTATATTATTGGATACAGTTCTGGATATCGTTGTACGCAAGGTAGTAGACGGTACACAAAGTGCTGCCTTCGTAGGTTTTCAAGAAAACCAATCAACGCAAGAATGTTTTTTACTAAAACCTTAGATTATTGGATGTAGATTCACCGTACTCGTTAGAAGAAAAAGAATTTTCCTTTCAATGATTTTTTTTACGTCAAAAGAACAGGGTAATTATAAAGAATGAACTATTATGTTGCCTTTGGCTTTAGGAAAATACGGGGTTGCTAAAAAAAAGTAATGGCTTGGAGTGCAAAAAATTCACCTGTCAAGATCTTTACTTTTCACCTTCTATTTTTTTATCTTTTGTCCTGTTGGATCTCCACTGTCTGTATGGAAATTGGGTTAACTTTTAAATGCGGAATGCATTGATTAAAATTGCCTGCAGTCTAAAGAATTGGATTACTTATCAAATAACGGTTTTCTATAAAATCACCGTAGGTGCCTACACTACTCGAATACAATTACCTACTCTGTTCACCAGGCGTTATACGTCATGAAGAAGATTATCGCTCTTTTGACCGATTTATGAAGTTGAAATTATTTTTTTATCCTTAATTGGTTTACATTGTTTGTTGCTTTGTTTCTTTTTTTTTTGCGATGGATGTTACAATTATTAAGCACTCTCACTGCGTGTTCTATGTGTGATGCCATATATAGATCTCAATATCAAATCTACAAATCAGTACAATTTTCATAAGTGTTTAGGCCAAGAAACCTATCGGCCGTTGATGTTTGCACTTTTTTCTGGTGATCTCTTCTGTTTATTTCATGTGAATAGTTTCAAAACCGTGAAAATATTTTTTGTTCTTCTTAGAACAGCAATCTTAATAACGTGTCACAAACTCAGAATATATATATAGGTTTTTACTCAAGTATATGAATACAATTATCTACACTTTGCTGAAAATTATGAAGAAAGACAAAATTTTCCAGAAAGCCGATAAATTTTGGTAATTAATTTTCTCGTCTGCTAATTTATATTTTATCACTCTTTTTTTTTTTATCAGTGTATGAAGTTTTTTTTTTTTTTTGCCTTAACTAGTTCAGTTTGTTTATGATGTATGTGTTCCTGCTGGAAAATATATACCCTTAAAATACTATGATAAGTAATCACCTAATTAATATATGACTAACCAAAATGACTTTGTATTTAAACTGTCCCAATTAATATGACAAGCATATCAGTCCAAATCACCAGTAATTAGGTTAAAACTAACTATTTGTTGACGTATTTGTTGGAAGAATGAGTTATAGATTAGTTTGATTATACATATTATAGGTATTGGGTTAAAGTTTGGGTTTCAAAGCTACACGAGGGCTATCACGAGGGAAGGCAGCTAGTCATCACCACCCACCGCCAACTCTTGGGCTACTCTTTTATCAACGAATAGTGGGATTGACCGTCACATTATACCCCCCCCACCACCACCACCACCACGGCTGAAAGGGCAAGCATGTTTGGTGGGACAGGGACCAACCCGCGACTCTCAGATTGCGAGTCGAGCGCCCTAACCACTTGGCCATGGCGAGCGGTTAAAGTTTAAATATGGAGTAAGTGAATTAAAGTTGTCTGTAGTCTGAAGAACTGGACTCATTAGTAAATAGCGGTTTTCTGTAAAACCACAGAAAGTATAACTGTCTAGTCAAATGCCAAGGTTTTCTTTTATACTGTTTATTAGACTAATATTATTACACACAAAAATAGGTTATAACTTGCCTTACTGTTCACAATGATGTACTACTGTAGAAGAAATGCTAGATCATAATATAACTGATAATGCTTGGAGACGGCTTGAATGGGTAATGAATATAACTGATAATTTTGAACGCATAATTTGTTATTAAAAAGGATTTTGAATAAGAAAGGTATATACTAGCGTTTCAATTAAACTTTCTATATTGCATTTCTTTCATTGATAGCGACGTAAAGCAAGCTAGTTAAAATGCTATTGCACATGTATGAGAAACCTAAGCTGGTCCAGTGAAAAATAAGTTGTTGAATTGTTATCTATTTTAATGTAATGCAAAATAACACGTAATATCTATTAACGGTTTATACTGCGCTACCCTAGTATATGTACATATATATACACCGGGAGGTGGGGGGTTCGAGGAGATTCGGCCGAACCCCTATTTTTCTGATATAAAAAAAATTATTCTTATATAGTTATAGCGCAGCTACTTATAGTACTTAACGTTTTCTACATAGTCTACATTCTTCTGATGAAGCATTAGCATTTTTTGGTTTGAAATAGTCGCATACAATGGTTTCTGTTGACACTTTGTAACTGGAATCCCGAAGCCGTACTGCTACTGTCAGGGTTTGTAGGCTCGATTCTTTACAGTAGGTTTCTGATTTGTTGGCGATAAATTTCAACAATAAACAAACTGCAACACTATGTAATTGTTTTAAAGTAATATATTGCAACAAGTCAAACGTATGTACAAATGTTCGTTACACTGTTGGTTGTCACAGTTGTATCAATAATTCTAAATAATTGTCTGTTTTTCGTCAAAGTCCACAGGCTGGTTCAATTACTTTAGTACACAACTGACAAGACGAATTATTCCTCTCTACTTTGTTACTACACTACAGTGTGATAATTTTACTTTAAAAATCGCCACTATACGCTCTTTATTGCTAAACTCATAATCACAAAGTCTAGATCTAAATAATAATCTTTCGACGTGTATTTATACTCCGACTGAAACCTAGAATACTAGGTATTCTGATGTAATGATACTCAATTAAAATAATGAGAAAAATTCAAAAAGTTCTAGTAACATGACGCAACAATATAACACTCGCCAAATCCTAACAATTGAACGTACACTACACGCTACATATGATTCGTAAACAATTACGGTAAAGAAAATAACCAAATATGACACTCGCTCTATACAAACTATCCAAACCATAACGCTGGCATTAAACTTGAACTGAAACACTTGTGTATATCTAACAGCTACACGTGGTTTTGAATACAAGCAAGCTTCGTATATCTCGGAACTTGAGCTATAAAGTGATTGTGAGTTTGAGATTTAAGCATTTTGTAGGTTTTTATTTTCGTAGCGATACCGAAGACGTAGATTCTTCCAAAAATCCTGGCAATTTTCTGGCCCCGCTGAAACATTATGTTGAAGATGATGAAATACTGAGAGTTCATTTGTAGCATCCCAAGGCAAAAACATTACAAACTTATCTCCCTGCTCACAAAATGACCTAATAAAGGTCAAAGGATATGATGTAATTCAAGTAAAAATTATTGATAAAATAAAAAATGCTGCATTCTTCTCTGTTCTTGCTGATGAAATGTCTTCTTACAATGTGAGACATTTACCAATATGTCTCTATTTTGTAGATGACAACTGTGAAGTTAGGGAAGAATTTATTGGCTTTGTTAAGCTACAGAGGGGCAGAGCAACATATACTCTATGTGCAATTACAAAGATATTGACTGATTTTGGATTATCTTTAAATGAAATTCGTGGTCAAGGATATAATGGAACATCCACCATGGCTAGTAAAAGATCTGGTGTTCAAAAACAAATCTGAGATATGCAATTTAATGCCTTGGACACTCATTGCGCGGGTCACTCACTTAATCTTGCTATTATAAATTCATGTTCAGTTTCACCACTACGAAATTGTATCGATCAAGTTAAAAGTAGCGCAGATAGCCCTCGTGTAACTTTGCGCGAAATTCAAAAACAAACAAACAAGTTAAAGGAATAAATATTTGGATTAAATCCTCATCTAAACGTGGAGAACTGTTAAAGGAAATATATCAAAAGGGCACCCAGCATGGATCAGCTTGATCACGTCTTACACTACTCAAAGTCGGTATTACATGCTGGGTTAAGAATATTGAAGGTTGGGAAAGGTTCTGTTTATGTCATCCATTCTTACTTCATATGTGTGAGGTTATTGTATATGGAGATGATATTTTTGAAATGTTTAATGACAACTGGGTTGCTAAAGATAAGAAAAATGTTATGGCTTATCTAAAAATACTGGAATTCTTTGAATTCGTTTTTTGTTTATCAGCTTTACAAAGCTCACTTTACTGTTTGAAAGAAGCTTTTGTAAGTTTGCAAGGTCTAAGCAAAGACATTGTTTTTGGTGTTTCTTTGATAGAACAATGTTGTATAAAACTGACTTCACTAAGAACGTAGATGATTATTTGCATTGTATCTTCAAGTACAGCAGTAATATTGCTAACAAATATAATATTAATGTCAGCATGCCACGAGGTAGTCAATGACAAGCCCAACGTGCAAATGGAAAATATAATTTCATGGAGGATTACTTTAAGAAAACAGTGACCATTCCTTTCCTTGACCACGTTATCAATAATCTTTCCTCCAGATTTGATGTACATATAAAGCAAGCAGCATCAGTTCAAAAGCTTGTGCTATCAATACTCAGACAAGAGTTGTCTATCTTTGATATCAGACAGGTTACAGATTTTTACAAGGAAGATTTGCCAAATCCTGATATTTTTGATGAAGAACATACTCGAAGAAAAACAAGATGACTTTCTATACCTCTTCGAGACAGGCCCCAGATACTGGCTGACTGCTTAAAAGCGTGTTTCAATGTACCAAATTTCTTTATGTTACTGAAAACCTTTGCCACACTGTTCATGTTGCCGCTCCGGCATCTGCTCTCCGCCGCCGGTTGAAAAACTACCTGAGGTGTATACGAACGGAAGAAAGAATGAGTGCTCTAGCTTTAATACACAATCATTATGACCCTGCTATCGATATTGAGTTACTTAATACATTAAAACATTATTATGTCATATTATGGTCAGATAACATAATTGGAGGCAAAAGGCCAATGGAAAGAGACAA
The DNA here is from genome assembly GCF_000517525.1 of Limulus polyphemus. Taxonomy (NCBI): domain Eukaryota; kingdom Metazoa; phylum Arthropoda; class Merostomata; order Xiphosura; family Limulidae; genus Limulus; species Limulus polyphemus. Next base: position 114,674 of record NW_013667332.1, on the reverse strand, counting down.
AGGGGGAGAAGAAGGAATTGGGTGAAAGATATACATGAATGGATACAACTGGACTATGCAGGATACGTCAGAGCGGTACAGGAAAGAATAACACGGCATACCATGGTAGCAAACCTTGTGTAAGAGGATGCCAACTTCAGATCAGATCAACATTGAAACTGTATGTAAGTTATCTATGGAAAAGCAACCCAGAATAATGGAGCATGCTAACACGTCAGTAGTGCGTACATGAGCGTATATAGAAAATGGACTTATCACTACGAAATTATGACATTTATATTTCAGATTACATAAATGCTAAAGCTGACAAGAATAACGTTCGATTTATAAAGGTGTTAGGACGTAACATAACACGTAGGATTCTACTGGATGTCTTACTCTTTAATCTCTTCGTTAGGCATGTAGAGGTCGAAGTCCGTGAAAAGAATCTGTATCCGTTCTCGGCCTCTGCCTTGGAAGATGAACACACAACGAGTGTCGTCCGGGTAGGGCTTTGGGTAGTTAGGACTAGTGAAGGTGCCGTTTTTAGACGAATCACTGTCAAACTCTTGGTTACAGCCAGACTTCCCTGAAAATCACAATGATAATAAGCAAAATAAGTTATTTCACGATTGTTAGACAAAATTAAAATTTGCCTGTTTGTTTATGTTATTATTATTATTATTAATATTGTTTCACAGACGTACATTAAAATCGGCTAAGTATTTTGCACCAAAACCTGGCCATATATACTAAATGAAACGCTGCAAATGTCCATGACCTATTTGAAAGTTGGCTATTTTGAATCAAAAATTGATTTACATGGTTATAAATACATAGATGCGATGCTGTTATGAGCGGCTTTCATTGTATTCGATGCTTCTTAAACGCGTGTTTACACGAAACCTCGGACACAAAGCCATATGGGTCAGAAATATAATTGTTGGGTGGAAAAATTCAATGAAGCAGTAAAGTTTAAAAACATGTAACATTCAACTCAACGAATAGGCACATATGTAGCTTAAAATATATTTTCCATAAATGGATATAAAAACTTAAGAAACAAGATTAGTAAAAATCGTTAATTTAAAAAGGGGAATAGACAGAAACAAGTTGAATCAAAATGCAAATATTATATTTTCAAGCCTACAACTAGGGAGTCTAAAAAAGTAAACAAATTAAGCTGGAAATAGTATCAACATTATTTTCTCAAGCTACAAATTTTAGTGGACTCAAAATAGGGATTTGTAGCATAGCAGCTCATAGAACAGCTTTGAGTTTGTTTTTTTTGTTTTGTTTTTAAAGTACAAACTTTTAGCTCATAGTTACGTCATCTGTTGACCGATTTGAGATCTAATTACAGTTTTAGACTCAGGAGGTCAAACCCTTTTGATTGATGTACTTGACCATGCATAAGGTCTCATAGATTAATATATTATAATCCTGTCTAAAATAATTTCAGTTTGGGGGTAGGCTGGTAAAGTTGTTGATGAGTAATAACATTAAATCGGTATAAGCACCCCACACTTGGTATTGCGGACGCACAAGAATATAGCTAATAAAAAGGAAAAAAAGGGTCTCATACATTAATTTACTCTAACCCTGCCTAAAAGAATTTCATGTGCCGCGGCTATCGAGGATTCCCTCTTGTTTACTTTTTTAGAGTCTCTAGTTGTAGGCTTGAAAATATAATCTTTGTTTCAACTTGTTTCTGTTCTTTTTGACGATCCCTATTCCCCCTGTTTAAATTAACAATTTTTACTAGTCTTGCATAAAGTTCTCCAAAGGGAATCATAAATTTCCAGTACTATCTAACCAGCTAACCAGCCAATTAGGTATTCTTCTTATTATTGGTATGCTAAATTTAATCTCAAGTAAATATTACCAGATTACATTTTGAGGATGTTGAGCTTATTCAGGATAAAGTAAATATTACTACTGTATGTGTAGTACTGTAGGGTTTCCTACAAAGACCAGAAAACAAATGAAGAAGTTCTACAACAAGCAGAAACAAAAAGAACATTGATAACAAAAGTACCAAAGAGACAAGCAGCATTTTTGGTCATGTGATAAGGAGAAAGGAGATGGAACATTTGGTAACAACTGGGAAATTTGTGGGGAAAAGTAGTAGAGGTAGACAGCGAGAGAAGATCCTGGACAGTGTAACAACTTGGCTACACAGTCAGAGGGTGACTGATGTAATCACAAGTGCCTGGGACAGGGAAAGGTGGAGGGACATGGGGACATGATCGCCTATGCTACAAAGCAAGGCACTTGATGATGGTGAGGTGTAGCTGATGACATGTTATAAAAGCAATAGAATGTGTATAATGCCAGCATACACACTGTTTAGCGTATGCCAGATTCAAGAAAATGTAAATATTACTACCACATACTTATTTTTCATGGTACGTTAAAATCAAGTTTATGGTATCCTGGTAAGTCAACATCAAGTTTACAGGCTTATAATGCTAAAATTCTAGGTTCGATTCCCAGGGGGTAGATAGAGTACAGATAGCCTATTGTGTAACTCTGCATTAAGAACTCTAATAACATCAAGACTATGTAAAAGGTTCAGCATATTAGAATCAACAAATGGACAACATTTGTTTTCACTGGCTGTATTATATAGTTAAGAAATGCAAATAATGTTAGTATACATATTTGTATTATGGGTATGGTACTAGAACCAATATAACACAAACAGTGTTAGCGTGCTATTACTGAATGCTTACTAGAATAAATATAATGTAAATAATGTTAGCGTGCATAGTTTAATAGAAATCTACCTGCTGACTCAACAACACTGATCTCAAGCCTCACTACGTGAATCAGAAAACTTTTATTCAAAGGCTACTTTCATCGTTGGCCCTCTAACTAGAATCTAAAATAATTTTAATACGACGACTACTACGTCACAATCTCCTAGGTCATGGTCAACTACTCTAGATTTGGTAGGTGATCTGATGAAATTCGAGAATTATTTTATGCGTGTTATTAGTTTTCGTAGAGCCAAGAAAGCCTTGTTGACAGGAAGGACAAGTAAATTTGTAAACTAGAAAGGACGACTGTAACATAAGAATATTGTCCTCAAATTAAAAAAAATAGAAGATTGTATGCAACAATTAGGTTTGAAAACACGCCTTTATTGTCCTTGTGGGTATACTGTTATAAGTTGACTCCCAGGTTTCTTAATTTAAAGAGTCTATTACGAAGTTTCGATGTTCTAAGGAATATCATAAAATTCTAAAGAAGATAGGTCCACCTTTCAAAAGTGCTTGGGTTATAGGGTTTTTATCATTTTGTATCAAGACATGTTGAACCTATGTGTTTTTCTGACATCATGAATAAAGTTCTGAATGAACTGCTTAACTTTGAAATTAAGCGAAAACGTCAGCTCAGTAAATATTTCATTAGAAACCTCTAAAGACACTTAAATTATTGGAAATAAATAAGGGTATATGGATTTTATACATTTAAGGCAATTCATTGAAATGCAAAATAATAAAATTTTAATACAGATTACAGGTGAGCAGCTAGTTAAGTTAAATAATCTAAGATGACAGTTAGGTTCTACGTCGTTTTTGGAGAAACTTGATGATGTGATATTTAATGTTTCTAAACATGTTCTGAATAATATTGAGAAACAAGTATTAGTTCGGGGTTTAAAGTCTACCATTCCCAATAAACTTCAATTCAACGATTATTTTGTTCAGTTTGAACTGTTTTTAGAAATATTTTCACATCAAACAATTTGGAATAATTCGGGCCAAAGGTTTAGTAATATTAGATCTCAAATTGATGGTATTGCTCTCATTTGTTTTAATAAATTATAATCATGAATATAATCATATTTCGAGTTTAAATGCTGAAGAATTAAAAACTTTAAAAATATAAGTATTGTGATTTCTAAATCAGATAAGGGTAATAGTGTTGTAATTTTGGATATGGATGAAAGCTGAAATAATTGTTAGTGATACCACTAAGTTTGTAAAATTGAATCACGATCCTGCTGATACGAGGCAAGGTGAATTACAGAAGTTTTTGGTAAAATTAAAGAAAGAAAATGTACTTAGTGGTAAACAATATTTGGACATTATACCATCAGGTACTCATCATGGTATATTTCATAGACAGCCAAAAGTTCATAAAGAAGGATTTTTCTTAATACTGGTTGTGTCTAACATTGGAACTTTTAACCATGCCTTGGCTGGTTTTATGGGGAACATTTTAAAAACACTTACCACATATGAATATACCCTGAAAGGTAGTTTTGAATTTTCCCAAGAAATCCAACAACTCAAATTCGACAGTGATGTCCATTGTGCGAGTTTCGATATTGTCACTAGAAGAGACAATAGAACTAAGTTCGAAATCGATGTTCAAAAACAACTCCAATGCTATGTCTATACCAAAATCGATCTTCTTGATAATAATAAATTTTGCCACCAAAGATCAATTTTTTTCTTATGAATTTCACCTTTATGATCAGAATGATGGTGTCACTATGAGTTCAAGGCTTGAACCATTCTTAGCCAAGTTGCATCATGAAAAACAATGGCTGGAAAATTGCCGTCAACAGTTCAGACTCTCTACTGCCGAAGATATTTATATGATACATTTACTATCTTTAGGAATTTTAATCAATCCCTCCAATTTTTACATTGCTTAAACAGTACAGAAACTTATCTAATATATATTCAAACTGAAGTGTCTAAATACCCTGTTTTTATTTGTTTACTTCTTAAGTAAATATTTCTTAGTAATTAAAAATCAACTAAGGTCATCCTTACAGTATACCTACAAGTAAAATAAAGGCATGTTTTCACACCTAATTGTTGCATACAATCTTCTTTTAATTTAAGGACAATATTTTTATGTTACAGTCATACTTACTAGTTTACAAATTTACTTGTCCTTGCTGTCAGCAAAGCTACATTGTCTCTACGAAATGAAAACTAATAACATGCATAAAATAATCCTCGAATTTCATCATACCACCCACCAAATCGAGTATAATTGAGCATGCCCTCGGAGACTGTGACATAGTTGTCACATTCAAAATATTTTAGATCCTAGTTAGAAGGCCAACCATGGAAGTAGCCTTTCAATAAAAGAATCTTCTGATTCACATAGTGAGGACTGAGAGTCAACAGGTAGATTGCTTTTAATACTATAAAGTGTATTGTCTTACTAGAACTGAAGCAAATTGAATATTTTTGAGGAAATTTTACAATTGCTTCTGGATTTTATTAATTCAAAAGAGTTTTGTTTTGTTTTTGAATTTCGCGCGAAGCTACACGAGGTCTATCTGCACTTGCCGTCCCTAATTTAGCAGTGGAAGACTAGAGGGAAGGCAGCTAGTCATCACCACCCACCACCAACTCTTGGGCTACTCTTTTACCAGCGAATAGTGGGATTGACCATCACATTATAATGCCCCCACTGCTGAAAGGGCGAGCATGTTTGGTGTGATGGGGATTCGAACCCGCGACCCTCAGATTGTGAGTCGAGTGCCCTAACAACCTGGCCATGCCGGGCCTATTTAAAAGAGTTTGAGAATAAAAGTTTAAACAGTTTTACAAATTTAAGTAAACATATACATATAAAAAAGAGGTGACAAGGAGATGCCTGTGTTGTGGAATAAGACTAGGAACTAGGAAACAAGGTCAGGGGGCCAGTTATGTAAGACATTTCCTAGAAATGAAATGAGTGCATGAGCACCCATGACAGGTTGATGGATTACTGATGCTAATCCCTTAGAACTAGGAAAGCTACGAAAAAGTCTTAGTTAATGAGTGAAAGTGGTACTTTGAGGTGATGTCACTTACAGCACAAGTAAATAGGTGACCAGCAAATTCAACCTAATAGTAACCAACTACTTGAGAGTTCTGGTTGTAGTTTTAGATTAGCTTAGGGATTCCCTTAAAGCATCCAATTGGGTGATAGGACTACTTGTGGATAGTGCTGTGTACTATTTAGCTGTTCGAGATAATACCAAGAAATTTTGGTTTATAAACCCATGTATGGGGCTGGAAAATCAGTCCCCCCAGCAATTAAGAAGTCCTCCAGAGCGGTAATGAAGTTCAGAAACATGAAGGTTTCTAACATCAATACATTTACCAATCCAACTCCGTTGTAAGTAGAGTTTATGATTTCTCTCTTAATCAGTTAATGTAAGTAACTTTAAAGAATATTATGTCAAAGGATATCTGTGTGAATTATTGGAAAGCTTGTATTAACGATGTTTATAAGTGTCTAAGTATTAACGGAGATCAAATAGCATTTACTGTTTTACAAACTTATGAAGTATATTGCATTTTGTTAGAAAAGAGTAATAAAAATTGTTATAACTGTTTAATGCTGGTCTAGGACTATGTTTCTTTATTCTAACTGTAAATTACTTTGAGTTAGTGACTTGTGGCTCCACACGTCACAAATCCTCCAAGTAAATAAATTTGGTGTAATGAGTAGTTCTAATTGAAACTCCAACAATTAAGCCCACGAGGGCGCTACTCTATACAGCTGGTGCAGTCGACGGGATTTTGGGAGTAGCTAACAACAGGTTGGTTAGAGTAAAGAAAGTCGGCCAAAGTACTATAAATAGTGTAAGTTAGAAATAAGTAGCAAATAAGTAGATATGGCTACTGTGGGTGTAGATGTGACTACAGAAGAGAGTGGAGCATGCCCTAGAGTCGATAGAAGGGCTGACACTAACCACAAAACTGCAACGGAGCAGCCCACACAAATTGGGCCATGCAGCACTACACATTTAACAATTGCCATTCTGCTGTATCACGGTAGTGTAGATGAGGATGTCGAGAGCTTTATCAATGCCTTAGATGAAGCTGCTAGAATATCAGGCTGGACCAATGCCCAGAAAGCTGACATATTACATTTAAGAACAGCAGGAGAAGCTAAACATTACATTAGGGCTTATAATGAACTACGTGAGACAACAGTATCTAGTGCGAAAGCTAATAGAAGAGTATAGGGCATGAGAAACTAATAATGTAATTCTAACAGAAATGTACAACTTACATCAACAACGAAGTGAATCCATCCGAGTTTTTGGACACAAGTTGCAGGAATTAGGGAATAGATTGTGCAGGGCTTATGCACATCCAATCGAATTAATGCTACAAGATACTCTAAAATCTGAGTATGAGCAAGGACTATATAGTAATGTAGATAGAGGATATGTAAACAAAGCAAATATTCCTCAGGGAACTTTACTTGATCTAATTGAAGTGACTACTCGAGAGGAGCTACGAGAAAAGTAGATCTATAAGCCTAAATATTCCTCTATAAATGCAGTTAACAAGTCTGGCAAGGCAGAATGGTCTAGTAAACAGAGTAATCCTAATGGCTTCCAGTGCTTTAACTGTGGCAAAGTTGAGCACCAAGCAAGAAACTGCTTTCAAAAGCAGAAAAGACATGAGCAAATAGCATGTTATAATTGTGGTATTACAGGCCACGTGGCACGAGATTGCCCGACGCCCACGGAAGGCTGAAAATGGAAAAGCCCGAAAGGCTGTAGCTTACAGAGGAGTATCTCCCCTAAAATAATGGTAGCCCTACCTTTGCTACCGGTTCAAAAAACGTAATCCATGCCGGGATTACAGAGTAAAAGTAGAGGTAGTTCCAGCAGTTTGGGATAAACAATCGAGTGTTCATAGTGTTAAGGGAGTATCACCAATGGCCATAGTAGAAATAGAAGGTATAATATATAGGTTATTGGTTGATACGGGTGCTCGATCTTCACTACTAAGTTCAGAACTAGTAGACAGAAATCCGACATTATTAGACAATGCTTGGAAAGAAGTTTCTAGAAGTATTTTAACTCCTACAACAGGAAATCCTTTTAAAACGTTACGTAGATATAGTGTGCAGATGAAAGTAGGGAATTTAGAAATAAAACACTTATTCTTAGAGACAGATGGTATTATAGGGGAAGATTTATTAAGAACTTATGACACTGAAATAATATCTCTTGCCCATTGTAAGCTGCACATAGAAACAGAGATCTTAAGTTTTGAAGGACTTGAACCTTCAAACCTATGTGCGACAGTTGAGACACATGATAGCTTCCCGCTGAGTAATAGTCAGACACCTAATGCTAGTACCAGCAAGGCTAAGGATTAACCATCAAAACACGAAAGCACTGACCTCTTAGAGTGTAGTGATCACGATGAAGAGTCGGAGGAGTAAGAATAAGAAGTGTTATAAAGGAAGTTCTAAAAGAAAGCCAAGAAATAGGATTGCACAGAAAAACTCTAAATCTAGCAGAAATGATGGTAGAAGTCATAGGGATAAGGTGAGTGATAGTAGGATAAGGCAGAATAAGTTAGTGAATAAGGCTTTAAAACAGGAGAATAGTAATTCAAGCCCTCAGATGACTCTACACTTATGCCTAACATAAGCAACAGAGCATCCCAACAGGAGTGTTTGAAAGAAAGAGTTCCTGTAAGGGTAGTTAAAATAACTGCAGTACCTGCAAGAAGTCAGTTTATCGTTGAGGTTAAAGTAAATGATTTTAAGTGTAACAAAGAAGTGTTAGTTGAGCCTATTGGAATAGCAAAAACAGGCGTTTATATAGTTACTTGTATTAGTAAAGTTTCCAAGAGAGACACAGTGCCTGTAAAATTGTTAAATGTGAACAAAGGAAAAGTAATACTACCTAAGAACATAGTAGTAGGTAAGGCTAGTAGTAGAGAACAGTTAGCTGCAGTAGGACAGCATCATGTTAATAAGCAGATACAGCAAAGTACGATAGACTGGGATTCTATCTTATGAAATATAGAACAGAAACATAAACAGAGTTTGATAACATTGTAAGAGGAGTATAGAGATATATTTGAAGGAGAAAATTACTCTAACGGTTATACAAACAAGGTTAAACACAAGATAGTGTTAAATAATAATAAGCCTATATCACAGAGACCTTATAGAGTACCTAAAAAACAAAGGGTTGAATTAAAAGAATGTGTAAAAGAGATGCTTGAACAAGTTGTAATAGAGGATAGCAGTAGTCTGTATGCATCTCCAGTTGTATTAGTTCCTAAAAAGGACGAAAAATTAAGGTTATTTGTCGATTTTCGTAAAGTGAATGGAGTAACAGTCAAATACATTTACCCATTACCTAATATCCAAGAACCTTTAGATAGGTTAGGTAATGGTAAATACTTTTCCTCTATGGATTTACGAAGTGTATATTGACAGGTAGAGGTAGAAAAAGAAGATAAAGCTAAAACTGCTTTTGTATTACCCTCAGGTAAATACCAGTTTAATAGAATGCCTTTTGGCTTATGCAATACTCCATCAACGTTCCAGAGGTTAATGGATGTTGTACCATCAGGCTTGCAAGATTCAGAATGTTTTTGTTATTTAGATGATGTCATAGTGTTTGCTACAAGTTTTGGTGAACATTTGGAAATATTAAGACATGTATTTGATAGGTTAAGAATATCAAACTTAAAGCCCAAACCAGGTAAATGTCAGTTCTTAAAAAATGAGGTAGAATACTTAGGTCATTTGGTGACCGCAGATGGTGTACAACCTGACCCTAAAAAGTTAGAAGCTTGTAAAAATTATCCAGTGCCTAAAATAGTAAAAGATGTTCGTGCGTTTTTAGAATTTGTAGGATTCTATAGAAGATTTATACCACATTTTGCATTATTAGCAAAACCTCTAACTGAATTAACTAAGAAATAAATGAAATTTCAGCAGACAGATAAAAGACAGGAAGTATTCGAGAAGCTAAGAGAAGCTTTATTAAAAGAACCAATTTTAAGTTATCCAGATTTCTGTAAGGAGTTTATCTTAAGCACAGATGTTTCGGGTTTTGCTATAGGTGCAGTATTATCACAGTTAGATGAAAATGGAAAAGAACACCCTATAGCTTATCAGAGTAGACAGTCAGGAAAAGCTGAAATAAATTACTCAGTCACACAACAAGAATGCTTGGCTGTAGTACATAGAATAAAAACTTTCTGTTATTATCTGTATGGTAGAAAGTTTACCATTATTACAGATCATGCACCATTAAAATGGTTATTGAAATTAAAAGACTCTTCCTCTAGATTAGCTAGATGGTCTTTATTACTACAAGATTACGACTTTGAAATAATCCATAGACCAGGTAGAAAACATTCTAATGTAGATGCTCTAAGTAGAGTCAGAGTAGAAAATACCGAAACTGTAAAAAAACAGACAATTAATCAGATAAAAGAAGTACAACTTGAACATGAAAATGAATTAGAAGTAATTTGGGATTTAGATCATGTGATTAGTGAGCAAAAGAAAGATACAATGATAAATGCCTTACGAAACAAAGTAACACAAGGAGACGATACAGAATACGTATTAGATTCATATATTTTAAGTAGAAAATTAAAGATAACAGGTCTTTACAGGTAGTTGTACCAGTTAATTTGAGAACAAAAGTCATGAAAACATATCAAGACACATCTTTTGAAGCACACTTAGCTTTTGCTAAAACATACAGTAGAATAAGCAAAAGGTTCTTTTGGCCAAACATGAGAAAACATATTAAGGAATATTGTGAATCATGTTTAGAATGTCAAAAACGAAAAACTAGTTCACATTTAAGGAATGCTCCTTTACAAAGAATACTGAACTTAGCGACACCTTTTCAGCTGGTAGCTATGGACATATTAGGCCCCTTGCCTACGTCCTACGTTGGAAACAAATACTTGTTATTAGTCGCAGACTACTTAACCAGGTTTCCTGAGGCTATATGCTTACCTGATCAAAAAGTGGAAACAATAGCCGAAGCTTTTGTAAAGGATATAATAGCTAGACGTGGTATACCCCAATATCTATTAACGGATATAGGTAGTAACTCATTTCTAAGTTAATGAAGGAAGTTTGTGAGTTGTTAGGTGTGAATAAAATAGAAACCACAGTTTATCACCCAGCTGCTAATGGTTTGGTAGAGAGATTTGATAGAACCTTGTTAGACATGACCTCTCAATATTGTGAGAAAGATCAGAAAACTCGGGAAGAGCAGATTCCCTTGTTACTGTTAGCATATAGAAGTGCTGAGAATGAGTCTACTCAGGAAAATCCATTCTTTCTATTGCATGGTAGAGATGGTGTGTTAACTATACAGGAGATATTAGCTCCTTTATGACTATAAAGCAGGATTACTACAGAGAATGCAGTTAGCATTTGAGTTAGCCAACGAACATTTAACTAAAGCTGCTGAAAGTAGAGAAAGACAAGTAAATAAAAAGGCACAGATTAGTGATATAAAGTTAGGGGATAAAGTGTTGTTGTACACCGCAACAGTTAAGAAAGGAAATACTAAAAAGTTAGCAAAGTTATGGAAAGGTCTTTTAAGAGTCTTAAAACAGACTAGTCCAGTTAATTTGAAATTCAAGAAATCTATGGAAGGTAAAGTTAGTACATGTGAACAGGTTAAAGAAAGTGAAGGGTTATAAGCCTTATCAGTATGAGTGTATAGAAGAAAAAACTAAGAAATCAGAACAAGGTAACAGTATTCTTGAAGAGGCTGCAAGCTTAAGTGAGTTTGATTCATCTTTTTGTGATGAAGAAGAAATAATAGAACCTGAACCAGAAATACCAGAAGTAGAAAGATATGATAGCATAATATTAGGTGATGAGGTAATAACAACAGAGGATACCCCAGTTAGTAGTGGTAACAATGAAGATAGTGCCCAAGCAACTGAGGATAGTATCCCTAGTACCCCAGTGACAACACAAGCTGATGTAGTGACCCATGACTATAACCTTAGATCACGCGGTCTTATATCAACTCAACCGGAAGTGACTCGTACGAGACAAAGGAAACGAGTATGATTCAATCCTTAAGTAGTGTACACAAACCTAAAAATAACGTAAATACAGTTAATACTGTATCTTACGAAGCCAGTGTTATTAATGCCTTCAATAACATGATAGGCTACTTGCAAAGTATTTGTTGTATGTTATGTATATAGATATTATGTAAGTATTATAACTAATCGTATTATTTAGTAGATATATCTTTAGGTTTAGTGGGATTCTTATACTGTTGCTGACGAAGACTGGAATCGGACAGAATGTGAGTATTGTGTTAGTAGAAAATAAAATAAGTGTAATTTTTGTTGAAGAGGATAATTTCATATTATCTGGAGATAAATGTATAATTGTGGAAGATATACCATTTCCACAGTATTTTCAGTTACTGATAAGATTACAGGAAGAGTTGGTATTGTTTGAGAAACCCTTGAATGTGAAGACTTATGTCAGTTTTATACAAATGGTTCAGCGAATTATATCACATGAGAATTCAAAGGACAGCTATCTTACAGTTAGCTATGATATTACAGGAAGGACTAATTGAAAATTATAAGACTTTAATTAGACAATATCATGACGAGATAGGTGAATTAGTATTAGAATTAAAATATATTAAAGATAGCGTGTCTATATCTGACAGAGACGAGGTTTAATAAATGCAGGTGGAGGTATTTTAAAATTCTTGTTTGGAACAGCAACCACTGACGATTTACAAGACTTAAATGAAAAGGTAGAACAAGAGAGACAGGTTTCTAAAGAAATGATTCATTTAATAGGAAAACAAGCAACTATAATGAACTCATTGAATCAGACGATTGAATTACATGACCAAGAAATTAGAAAAGTATCTAAAGCTTTAGTAAACGTTACTAACGCATTGATACACACTAGAGTAAGACAAACTGAGTTACATAAAGCAGGAATAGAAATGTTAGTTTTTAACACTAAGATTGCAGAATAATCTACAACAATTATCTTTTACTGTAGAAAGTAGTACGACAGAGTTCCAGCTTACGTTGTGGGATGTTGAAAAAATCACACACACAAAACGAGAAATAAAATGTTGTATGAAACAAACATTAGCGAATTCCTTAGGAGTCAGTGGTAAATTTCAGTGTCACGACTTTAAGATCCATAGTTCGATTACGTCTGTTGTTCAAAATACAAATACATTATTTAATCACTTTGAGCTAAAAAACATAAAAAAAACATTAGCTTTGGTCGAAAAGTTATGATATATACAGGGGTGGACAAAATAACAGAAACATCTCTCCTTTCTTAACTACAAATTTGGTGTCTTTAAGAGTAAAAATTAAGTCAAATGGTAACGCTAAATTACACTATATTATTGAGCTTGTCTGTGTGTGAATGTTATGTTGTTTTCTTTTTTTTAGAAATATTCTATAAGTGTCAAACTAAAAGGTTTAACCGATTCTTAAAATGCATGATTGTAGGCAATCGTCTACTAGATCATCAGTAACACTTAAAATAATGAATGTATTCCCAGTGTCTAAGTAAGGTCTACATGGATATCGAAAAATAAAACATAACAGTGGTCAAAAAACTAAAATGACCGATCAGGATAGACAAGCATTAAAACGAGTAGTGAAAAGAAAACAAAATATTTCAGCGTCAAAAATGTTCGCTGAATTTTGGCCCAAAATATCCAATCACTGTCAAAATAACTCGAAAACAAAATAATAATATGGGTTACCATGGTAGATCTGTTATTCAGGAGTCTCTAATAACATAAAAAAATGCAAAAGCCCGAGTAAAATAATGCTAATAATATTTGAAAAATTGTCCAAAGATCAATAGAAGAATATGGTTTGAACAGCTTAATAATCTTTTACATTAAACTTATGTGTGGTGAAAACCAAAAGGAGCTTACAGCCCTGAATAGCTTATTACATTAAGCGTGGTGGAAGCTCTATGATGGTATGGGCAGCTATTTGTTGGAAAAAGTACCGGCTATGTCCTCACTGAAAGGCAAAATGGCCGTAAATGATACTACTTAGACCATATTGTAGACTAAGTTCATCCTATGACGATCTCTTTATTCCCAAATGTGTTAATGTTGTACTGTCTGTTTGTGGTGGACAAACTCCATATTAATGAATAAAATAGCGAACATAACAGACGTTTCCTTTATTTTATCCAGTCCCCCGATAGATCAGGGGTACGTTTCAGGTGCTGAAAGTCGGGGTTTGATTCAGCATGATAGACAGAGCGCAGATTCTCCATTGTGAAAAACGAACGAATATTTTGTCCAAACCATTTATATAACTGTTTAATTCAAACCTCATGTTTACTAGATTTATTTAAAGAATAATTATCTATATAAATATAATAGTACTGTCTTTTGTATGTCCATGTAACTACTTAGCAGGGTGTGGATGGATCTTCACTAAAATTGGTATGGAGATTTATTAGGTCCGTGCGGGTATACATACAAATTTTCAGTTTTGAATTATGTGTTTTGCAGCTTTTATGAGAGTTTTTGCGTTTTTTTTTTTTATAATTACATATAAGAGAAGCAACATTTCATGTCCTAAGATAACCTTTCATTAATCATGAATTTACATAACTTCCGTCTAGGGGAAGGGTACTCCAGCCAATTGTATATAAATTTGGATTTATACATTTATTTATAGCATTATTTAAATGTTTATTTGTATTTGAATTAAAACAAACATCTTCATAATAAAAAACATTAAGAGATATATATTTTCTGAGGAGTGTATTTGGTATTATTATTGCTATTGCATATTATGCGACACAAAGGCTAAACAGAGAGGTCTGAAGCCCCCAAGGTTCAGGTGTAGCCATCCGTAACTTAAATCTTCTGAAAAGAGAAAACAACCAATCAGCAACACCAGACGCTTACATGTCTAATCTTAAAACGAATTTCTAGTTGACTGTCACTTCTATAACGCCACTATAGCTTAAAGTCTGGAGCGTGATCAGCAGCATTTATCGACATGAATTCTGGACCTTTCAACAGTCAGCCCGACACGCAACCTCCCCTAGGCTACGCCTGTCCAAAGTAAAAATTCTCTCCTTTACATTCAGGTACAATGCAACACAGGCTTAAACTGTGATTTCCACCTACAGTGACTCGGGTGTAGATGTTAGTATAAGGCTAAGTCAACTGACTGTGAGAATACAAGCTGACATAACTGTTAGTATGGTATGTGCGTGTGTGTGTGTGTGTGTAAAACAGAGGAGGTAGATACAAGTCTAAGAGCTAGCATCACCTGAACCCAGTTTTGACAAAAAATAAAATGAGATTTGACTCACTGTACACCTGAAATTACTAGTGTCAGTAATTTCTTTTAACATCAGCGTGATAAGGTCAGACGGTTGCTTACATAATTTGTTAATGTGCTCGTCAAACTAGGTGATTGCTCCAGCAGGTCTGATTTAACTCATTACCGAAAAAGATCTCTATGATACATGTCCTATACATGACCTCCAGCTACATCAGTTTGAAGCACCTAATAAATGAATCGATTTGGATGAAACTTGATACAAACTTTTTAAATAATATCGGATAGTTGTGTAGGAAAAATAATATAATTTGCTCTAGCACATATATATTTTTGGGCCGGCCGTGGAAGAACTGTGAATTTAATGATTCATGGTTCGTGACGATACACATTTTGGTGTCATAGGTTTAGCGACATGCTGATCAACTGCCTTCCCTCTAGTCTATCAATTCTAAACTAGGGATGATTGCTCTTGTGTAGTTTTGTTTGAAAATTCTAAAGAAGTAAACAAAGAATATTTGAAATGTATGAAAGTTCACTGTAAAAACACTATCAAAAAACAAAATACAAATACTTCTTTCTTACCTATTTTCTTGTTGTTATTAACCTAAAACCTGAAAAGGAATCCAATAGTTTTCCAATAAAACAGCAATCATTTATCTGTTTTACTCAGATAAAACCATATGAAATATAATGAACTTTATACACGATCAAAAGCCTATAAAATTCGAAAATATAACCTCTAAACTTGTTAACATTTATGCTAGTTACCGTGAAAATATTTTTTTTGCCACTTCAATATTTAATAACCTGATAAAAAATGCATTCTGTATGATCCACAACTATTTACGACAGAGTTATTACTTAAGTTTTTAAGCCCATGTGTTCTATCGCTCTACAATTCTTGTTGTAGAAAATATTTTACTTAGCTTTAAAATGGAAATAATATAATACAAATACAGTATCATCAACAGCATCAACAACAATGAAAAACATCATGAACCAGAAAAAAATATCAGTTCTCCAATTAGTTAGACTTACACTGTGTTCGATCTTCAAGTTTAGTGTTATCAAAGTACTTTTCAAAAGTATGAATGTAGAAAATGCCGTAAAAACGATTTGTAAGTTGTTTGCATCTCCTATTTTTATCTTTATTTTCTCTATTGCTTAATATACGTACATTGGAAAAGTTTAAGTAGTACTCATTTGTGAAGTATTTTAGTAGGAAGTATATGCATGAGTTCAACCAATAAAATCATAGCTTAGCTTGTACTGGCTCAAGAAGCTTGGGAAACACATTATGTTTTGAAAAACTATATAGTTTAATGGCAGGCACAATTATAAACTACGGAAGCCATAAGATAAGAAGAAAGAGAAAAGACAAAATACATAGTAAGCCTTTCATATTCATATTGACGTTACAAAAACGAAAATATAAACATTTCTTTACTTTTTAAATTATAAAATTAACAATATGATAACTTCTACCAAAAGAACTACTCAACGCAATAATAATTACAGTTAATAATAAATAATCTGTGATGGACTCCCTTCCTGTGCAGGAGGCATATGTCACCCTTCTCATTCGCTTGTGCAATTAAACTGGAGTTCACCACTGAATCCTATGTGTCAACTTGGCATTGGAAGGATTTGATCTCATGTTACAAGACAACACACCACTGACTTTTACATAATTAGCACCAATGTGAGTGTGAAAGAAATCAGTAGTGTTTCTGTTTGTAGGCAATTTTTAAGTAGTTTAAATATTATATTTTAGGAAGTTCCACTGTCAAATCACAAAGTTTTGTTCAATTTTAAATGTGTGATATGAGTAATTTACATCTTAAATCACAAAGGTATGCTGACCACATGTCTTAACGACCTATTAAAAAATCTAGTGTTTAGAGCTTGTACTCAAAAGTGAATCAAAAATGTTCTACAGAAAAACAAAGTATTTTATAGAATCATAGAAGTTGTGATATCTTATCGAAATTAACTTTTTGACAAAACATAAAATGGTTAGTGTTGTTATTTATTTCACTTAATCAGTTCTACTTATATAATAGAAAAATCAATTTTTCAAAAGTTTATATATGTAATTAGATTTTTTTAAACTGTAACTTACTCATTTAGAAAACCATTTCACAAAACATAATATCATTATTTTCCTATGTGTAGTTGGAGCAAAATGTTAATATATAGTTTAATAACTTATGGATAAGTCTGAGATAATAGGACTTAAGAAAGAAAACTGAGCTATATTGATCGTAATAAATTTAACACAGTCCTACTGCTTATTTTCCGTTTGGACAGGCTGTATTACTTTCAGTTGATACGATTCAGACGGAAATATTTAGCTTTAACATTTTATGTATCAAACGACACGAAGCAGCATATTTCAGGATGACACAGATTTTAAATTAAACAAATATGCGCATAATAATATGAGTAAATCACATCTGTAGCAAATTGTAGCAAAACTCGATGAAACAAAATAATAAATTTTATTTATTTAAACACTTTCTTATGATTGATAATGATGTATTGATTACACAATGGTAATGGCTATTCTTGTTTGGATATACAACTTTACTTAATGTTTTTATTATATATATATATATATCTAGAATTTGATTCTAACTTAACATGGGAAACAGTCCTCTGCATATATATTGTAAAACCCATATAATATATGTATAATCATAAAGTACATTATACATGTAGGAACTCTGTAACAAGATTCGATTAAATAAAATATTACAATTATGTGTTAAAAGGTTTTGTTTATTATCAACTAAATGGATACAGAAGAGAAATTATAGAAGAAATCTGACCATAACAATAATGAAGAACTAATACAGCGTCTGAAACAGTGGGCAGAGCACCGATAGCCCCTTGTGTAGCGTTGGGTTTAACAACCAACAAACAAATATAAGCAATCCCTGTTGGTTCCCCCATGAACAACACAACAAAATAGTGTCTACACCGCTGATGAAACTCCATATAGATGACCTCATTACCAACTCCTAGCGGTGTACTTTGGAACTACCCATCTCTTGTAGAACATTTTGGAATTTTCCGCCCCTAGTAGCACATTCTGGAACTATCCGACCTTTGTCGCCATTCAGAAGAGCTATAACGTCATAGGTCACATGACCATCCATATTCAAAAGATATTCCACTGAGCGGCACCATATGCTCTCCTCTCACCAATGACTCTCACGGAGGCGGATACTTTGGATAATAATTTGGTACATTATCTGCCGATCATTTTGATTTACACTGATTTTCAGATTACATTTCGTGCTCATCATTTATCTACTAAGTTTGATAAATTCACCTTATTTCATGTAATTTGCTTCCTTGACTTAAATATGAATTTGATTTAACATTTAAGTGGCTTTCATCAGCTCTAGTTTTGATTTGCAACTGACTGATTTGTTTAATTTTTACTTTATTATCATCATTATTTCTTATTTTTTCTGGTTTCATCACAGTCATGATATGGCTTCAGTATTTTGCTTAAAATTATTTTTGATTGGTTTACGCACTATCTGTAAACTTCATTTGTTTGACTTTTAATATACAAAGGGTTAATTATACCTCATAAGAAATATCACTACAAATAAACCTGTGTAATCAAAGACTACATTTTTAACATCTATATATTTAGATCCCATCAAACTAAAATAATATGTAACAGTTCTATATGAAGAAAAATATTTTGATAGTGAAACTGTCAAAGATGTAGAGACATAGGGTAAATGTTTTGAAAACGGAACCCCTGCCGATGGTCTTCGTGGAAGTTGAATGATTAATTAGCAAAAGGCTCTTAAATCACACTCTAAACTAATTACGAATATCATTGTGAATAAAGAATCCTCTCACCCAAACAAAGTTTTGCTATGCCACTGGATACCGGACATATTTTATGGTACTGTTAACAAGATAAAAAGTTTTGCCATGCTACTGGATACTGGACATATTTTATGGTACTGTTAAGAAGATAAAAAGTTTTGCCATGGCACTGGATACCGGACATATTTTATATTACTGTTAAGAAGATAAAAAGTTTTGCCATGGCACTGGATACTGGACATATTTTATATTACTGTTAAGAAGATAAAAAGTTTTGCCATGGCACTGGATACCGGACATATTTTATGGTACTGTTAACAAGATAAAAAGTTTTGCCATGACACTGGATACCGGACACATTTTATGGTACTGTTAAAAAGATAAAAAGTTTTGCCATGGCACTGGATACTGGACATATCTTATGGTGCTGTTAACAAGATAATAAAGAAAGATATGGAGTTGACAAGCTTCTAACTGCACAACAAACATTAATGGCTATTTTCATGAGAAAGATGAACAAACAAAGTGGAATCACAGCAATCTCTTTTAAGCTCTTCAATGCCCCCCCCCCCCCAGTGGCACAGCGGTGTGTCTGCGGACATACAACGCTAGAATCCAGGTTTCGATACCCGTGGTGGGCAGAGCACAGATAGCCCGTTGTGTAGCTTTGTGCTTAATTAGAAACAAACCCTTAAATACAGTTCAAATTAACTTTTCATGCCTTTGATCTGCTCAAATTGAGTTTTGAAAGCTAATGCCTGCTTACAGGGTCTGTAGAAAACTTGTCAATGAGTGGTCTAAAATTGAACTTGTCATTCTTTGTAGAAGCTTTTTACATTTAGAAATGTGCTACCTTCTACAGTGTAGAATCGTGGCATCGTATTTTACATGATAAATTGTAGAGGAAGTGGTTAAAAGAGCAGCACGGAACATGGAATATTATTCTTATAAAGCGCAATTAACCATAAGTATGATTATATCATTTAATATTTACGTAAATTGTACATATTGACTTCTGTGATGCGTTTTAACTAAGTGTGACATGATTATTTTTTGCTAAGCACAAAGCTGTACAATAGGGTATATGTGATATGTCAATCACAAGGATCGAACCCTGAATGTTAACATTATAAGCCCTCAGTTCTACCGTTAAGCCGATTCGGGGGGTATCTTGCTTCAGTAGAATCAAGAAGTACTGTATGTAATTCAATTTAAGGAGGAGCTGAGAGGAAAGAACGGAGAGCTGTGTTATATGAATATGGTAAAGTATGGTTCCTGTAGTTTTATTTAATAGATTTTGTTACTTTATCTATGTGTGGTTCTACTTGAACCAGCAAGTCAATCCGTCTAACTTTCTATTTATTTATCGAAAATAATTATGTTAACTTGAATAAGTATGGGTGTAAAATTCACGAATTAACTGAAATAAACTAGTGTGACATTAATTAAGTCGTTTAACCAATGTTTTAATATGTAGGGCGAAAAAATTAAACTTCATTGTGTGTACAGGTTATGAATAAAGAGACTATCTTAAACATTAATAGAATCTTACATCGTTACTTCATTGAATTTACTGATAAATTCTATTTAAATTAAAACTTAATGTCTAAATGACATATACTAATGCTTTTAATTAATATTAATGAAAATTAAAAGCTCTTAACGAGAATATCGTAAAATAACACAATGCGATATTACAGACTCCCTTGCCACGACTGTGGAATCGTGAGTTACCAAAGTTATAAATATAGATCCAAAGCTAATAACTACACCACTAAGAATTTAGCAATCTCACCAAATTACCAAGATGTTTATTACTAATCCATTCATAGAATTATAAGCGAAATATTAAAGTGTTGGAAAAAACTTAGCTATTTCTTTCTCAGTAATCTTTAATCACTGCTTTGTCACTGTCAACATTAAAACGTTTCAGGTAGGAACGTCTTTATACTGTTAAAATTATGGTATCCAAATTATGATAGAATGCTATCTAATCGCTATACATTTTATATTCTTCAACTGGTCTATATGCAAATCGTATTACGATTATAATTCACCTTTATTTCAACTGTAATTATTAGTCTTTCAAAATGGCCTATAATAACTAACTTGTTTTTTCTTTTGTAATTAACTACAAAGCTACATGATGGGCTATCTGGGCTCTGCCCACTACGGGTATCGAAACCCAGTTTCTAGCGTTGTAAGTCCGTGGACATACCGCTATGCCACTGGAGGGCATAACTAACTTAAAGTATCATGAGAAGTATTTTGAAGTTTGATGCTTTTTTGGGAGGTCATTTACAGTTACATTGGTGAATGCCAATTTCTGGAAACGGGGAATGGGTTTCAAAATAATTTATAACTGTCCATTCACTTCGGTAGGCTTGTGTCTCTGTCTTTAAGAAATGTTTTCCCTGAAGTATATTTCACTTTATTGTACCATGTTCCCCTTGTTTATATTTAGAAGTATATCTACCTTTCTAATTATCAATTTCATGCGACCATTTATTTCGAACATCTTAAAGTTTAAACTGCATCGTCTCCATGGAGTCAGATTAAATTGACATCCTGTCATTAACAGATAAGGGTTCCAAGCAGGACTGTGTGATCATAAAGAGATAACTGTTCCCATTTAATTAACAAAGTTACCTCGTATGTTATGCGTCTACATGTAGTTAGTCAATGTTATACGGTGCCTGAGGATTATAGGCAGCTCAAGTAGAGCATTCATTGTTATTGCTTGAAGAATTTAAATATACATATATTTTCATAAACAATTCTTCATGCATCATTATTAATACTGATATAATAATATACAATTAAATCGTATTCATCTATAGCACACGTCTTTTTGTGTGCAAAATCTACTTTTTATTACAATTTAAACATATTTATCATTAGTGAACTTGTTTATTCTAACATACGGCTAAGTGTGCGTGCTCTTAGTATACACTTTTTTCCTACTTTGTATATATATTACTATGCTGTCAGTATATTTACCAGTAATAAACAAAGTTTTACGGTATAAATATGTTTACCGATGGTGAAAGCTTTATATTATCTCTACTTTTAAATAATTATATATCTGTTGAATAACCGTGTGTTGCTACATACATGTATATCTACAATAACTAAGTCACCATGAAACAGACACGTGTAATGCTATGCCTACCAATACATTGAAATTTAAAAAACACCATATGTGAACCTGTTTCTGAAAAACAGGAGACTCTAGGATTTCAGTAGCGAGCTTCACAATGTTCCCGTAAAGAAAACATGAACTAGATGAGATTAAGTTGGAAAAATCAATATTCGTAAAGTCTTATGTTCCCGTAAAGAAAACATGAACTAGATGAGATTAAGCTGGAAAAATCAATATTCGTAAAGTCTTAAGTTCCCGTAAAGAAAATATGAACTAGATGAGATTAAGCTGGAAAAATCAATATTCGTAAAGTCTTAAGTTCCCGTAAAGAAAACATGAACTAGATGAGATTAAGCTGGAAAAATCAATATTCGTAAAGTCTTAAGTTCCCGTAAAGAAAACATGAACTAGATGAGATAAAGCTGGAAAAATCAATATTCGTAAAGTCTTTTGTTTCCGTAAAGAAAACATGAACTAGATGAGATAAAGCTGGAAAAATCAATATACGTAAAGTCTTTTGTTCCAGTAAAGAAAACATGAACTAGATGAGATTAAGCTGGAAAAATCAATATTCGTAAAGTCTTTTGTTTCTGGGAACAAAAGACTTTACGAATATTGATTTTTCCAGCTTTATCTCATCTAGTTCTTGTTTTCTTTACGTAAAGAAAACATGAACTAGATGAGATTAAGCTGGAAAAATCAATATTCATAAAGTCTTTTGACTAACAGCTTCAAGAAAATTTTGAAAGAATATAAAAAATATTGCACGAATATTTCAGGTAAAATCAACTATGTGGACCTGGTATAACTGAATTGTAAATTGAAAAATAACTGAAATGAGATATTCGGGCATAGTTGGACATAAAAAAAGCAACACAAAGACAGGATGAAACTATAAATATATACAATATCTGGTCCGAGACCATGTTGATATCATTGAGAGCTAAGTAGAACTATTTTAAAATCCGACCGATCTGAGAATAAGCATTATTGCTGATAGTTGGACTTATCACTTCTACTAAACTGATATTCTGGAAGGTGTGTGATAGCTGGACCAATCACCTTTACGGAGTCGAAATAAACTGACGTTCTGCAGGTGTCTGGTAGCTGGACCTATCACCTCCATGGAGTCGAATTAAAGTAACATTATAGAAGATGCCTAATAGCTAGATCTATCACCTCCATGCAGTCAAATTAAACTGACGTTCTGAAAGGTGTCTGATAGCTGGACCTATCACCTCCATGGAGTCGAATTAAAGTAACATTATAGAAGATGCCTGATAGCTAGATTTATCACCTCCATGCAGTCGAATTAAACTGACGTTCTGGAAGGTGTCTGATAGCTGGACCTATCGCCTTTACGGAGTCGAATTAAACTGACGTTCTGGAAGGTGTCTGATAGCTGGACCTATCACCTCCATGGAGTCGAATTAAAGTAACATTATAGAAGATGCCTAATAGCTAGATCTATCACCTCCATGCAGTCGAATTAAACTGACATTATAGAAGATGTCTGATAGCTGGACCTATCAGAAACAAAAAAACTCAATTTGCGACAGCAACATCTTCCCATGCCATTCTCAGGGCGGTAACCTAATAATTCGATGACAAGAAACCTACTTTGAGACTAATAATGCTTGGAAACGGCTTGAATGGGTAATGAAGAAAAACTTTATTATTAGTTTGACATAACAGCAAATGTACAACGTTTCGACAAGGTTTTGTCATATCACCTGCATGCCTGATGATGACAAAACTTTGTCGAAATGTTGTACATTTGCTGTTATGTTAAACTAATATTAAAGTTTTTCTTCATTACCCATTTAAGCCGTCTCCAAGCATTATTAACCTAATAAAGCCATTTCAATGGTCATCATAGCCCGGGAGACTAATGAGAAAATAGCAATAGTTTAGATTGGCAATAGGGGACCATAGGGGTGACACGTCCAAAGATCATGTTTGCGAAACATCAATAGTCAACTTATCTGTTCAAACTAAAACCACGGGTAAAATTACACAATTTAGAAAAACGAATTATAATATAAAAACAATATTAAAGTCTAGATTATGACATTAATCCATCATATTGTTTCTAGTCACGTACATCTGGAATTCGAAATTCACTGGTTTCTAGCCATCGTGTGTGCCACAGTTGTTCATGACGCCAATACATCTTTCAGAATTTATATACAGAGACGTTTGGCTAAGAGGTTCTAGCTGCAAGTACCAAAACACAGAACACAGAAGCTCAAGTAAACTCATGTCAGGAATCGCTTTTATACAGAATATAAACGATGAACTTCTATCACGGTTACATCTACAAATCTCCTTTGATTTACACGTTAGACATCTGATTCTTGTTAAAAATATATCTCGTTTCATAGCATTTATAAGTTTGTTTGTTCTAAGAGCAAAATTTTACATTATGCTATGTATGTTCTGGCCATGATAGGGCTTTGGCCCCAAATTTTAGTATTATAAGCCTTTAAGATTACTACTGAGCCACCAGGGTTAGTACGAAAAAGAGCGTTTTCTATCCAATGGAAACATCTATACTGATAGCACTCATTAAGTGCGATGCTGAAGTCGGAGTCATAATTTTCTTAAAAGTTTCTGAACTATAATATAGAGTTCCAAAAAGTGTTGCAAAGTACTTTCGAGATACACGTTGAAAATTTAATATGTGCTGCCTCTAAGTACATCCAAAACAAATGTCATTGTTTACATTTTTGGAATATAAATTAGGGGCAAAAATACCCCTAATGAATTCTTGGATACTAAATCTGATGAAATTAGTGAAAGAAAAAAAAGCTGTCGCCTAATAGTGGTTCTTAATTATATATTTTGTAAAATCTTACTACTATATACTTTGGAACTCTGTCATTTCGAACAATCTAATGGTTTCTGTTTTCCATGAGAAAATATTAAATTATTCTTAAAACTTGCTTCTGCAAAGATAGAAATCGTCTGATAAAAAAAGAATTATTATTTTATCCACTGTCTTTTCTGCATGCAATAAAATCTATAGCAACAAATGCTATAAGAATGTTTTAACTTTTTTTTTTAAATTAAGAAAAAATATTGTGTTATGTTAGTGAACTATAGGTTAACTTCAACAATTTAACCATAAAAATTTGAATAATATGTACCAAACTGTGATCTGGAAGTGTGTCACAAATAATATGTACGAAACTGTGGTCTGGAAGTGTGTGTCACAAATTATGACTTGAACAATTTTTGCTTAAATATAATCTTGAAATATATATATATATAGCGAAGTATAGCTTAGAAAAATATTCATCTGTCTTCTAACGGATCAGCAGTAAGTTTACGAAGTTACAACACTAAAATCCGGTATTTGATTCCTCTCGGTGGACAAATTGCAGATAGTTCATTGTGTAGCTTTACATTTAAACAACAACAGTATTTACCAAAATGTAATCTTCAACGACACATACCAAAATACGGTCTTGAATAATATGTTCCAGAGCATGTTCTTAAACAATGCCTACCAAAATATTATTTTAAATAGGATACAGATTGGTCTTGTGGTAGAACTTTAGATTTCGGAGCTGGCGAGCAGGGTTCGAATTCGTGTGATACCACAAAATATTGCCCACACTTTAAGCTGGAGATGCGTTATAAGAATGACAGTTAATATTTTAGAATAGATAATGTGTGGTAGGGTGACGTTTACTGGCTGCCATTCCTCTGGCAAGTAGTTCAAAATTAAGGTTAGTAGGCTTGTTCTGAATAAAAATACTTTTTTTTAAACAATTCCTATCAAAGTATTCCAAAGAATGGTATGTTTCTCAAGTACGGTATTAAACGACCCTCAATAAAATGAGGTCTTGGAGAATGTTCATCATATCTACTCTTCAGTAATATCTGCTGAGATTTTACTGTGACCAACATTTAGGATGTTTTAGAACAACATTATCCAAGAGCTGCTTTTGAACATTGTCACGTCTGACATATGTCTAGGATTAACTGTTTGTTACAAACAACTCTTGACTACTATCAAGCTCAAGAATATAACTGAAAATACAATATATTAAACTAAAACATGCATACGCTTAAATCTCGAATGATTAGTGATATCAAAACACTCAAACGTATAAAAAAATGCTCTACGTTTGTTACTAATAGTTAACTGGAAAGTCTTGTTTATAAAGTTTATATTAATGTTAGCTATGCTCATAATATGATTTGGGTTATAAAATTTTAATGTACTGCAACTGCCTTTTGAAAGAAAATGATACATCGTTTCAGCTTTTCTACTGAGGTCTCCTGTTGAGGTCACAGTATAGAAGCCGAAACGTCGTCTCTCTTTGTTTCAACAGGCAGTTGCAGTTTATTAAAGTTTTCATTCTTACTACGGCTATTCTGTCTACAGTTCCACTTAAACAACACGATTTAGGTTTGCCATAATATTTTTATAGGGGTATAACAGTCTTTTTTCTGAAAATCAAGTAACATCTCGAAACGTTAGGCTAAGAGAGAGATAGTATTAGATCAAACAGTCACACACTAATTCAAAATAATCACTCTATGAGAAATTAGATGCTTCACAAAAATTGGATCTAGTAGTTATTAATAACACGAAATTTAACATGAACTAAAAGTAATGGAATAAAAATTGGTTATTTTGTACTCAATATGGAAACACATCTATCATATGGCTTAAGTCCAAAACAAGTTTATCCGTCAATTTATATATCACGTAACGGATAACCTTGGTTTGGATTTGTTTTGCACACGGTGAAACACTTACACGATGGAATATTGAAAAAGTTTTTATCTTGTAACTAAAATAACACGAAATCGGTAGATTGAAATTTTGTGGCAAACATTTTTTGTAGTAGGTACACAAACGTGTATTTGTATCAAGCACGTTTTTCAAGATAATAATAAATAAATTCCTTGGTGTAACGAAGTTAATTTACTTTCAGATGTTAATGAAGCCAATTAAAGTTAGTTACTTACTGTGCCACTGGGGGGGGGGCGACCTGTTTGAAAGATATAATCTTCCTTACTGTAAAAGCTGTAACTGTAATATAAATAGCTACTTATTGTTTCAAATTCAGTAACAGAAAATGAAATGGAAAACATTACAAGTGTATAATAACAGTGTGAAACGCTTAAGTGTTAAGTGACAAAAACTTTGATTTATATATAAAGTTGTATGTAATTTTTCTTTCTTTAATATATTTGGGTTTTTCCTTAAGACTTATTTTTTTCACAAGAATTCCAAACTTTTCTGGTCATGTAAATAATTCAAATATATACTATAAATGTGCAAACCAAAGTCAAGGGATATTTGTATACATGGTATCGCCCAGATCAATCACCTCCATGAGAAATGAAGAAAGTATTTTCTCACTTCGTGATTCACACATCCATACTTAGGAACACCACTACTAAAATACTTATTCAACACATGCTTTTAAGCACGAATGAGTTATTATTATTTTCTCCCCCGACAAACCGTTGACTTTAAAGAAAGAATACTGATATCGTTTTGACTCATAGTCTTAATGTAACTCGATTTAACATCTTAATTCTAGAATAAATAACAGTCAGAAATAAAGTATCAATGACATGAAATGGTAGTAAATAGAGAGTGTTAATCACAGGATCATGTGTGCTTCTAGATACGGAATAATCAGAGTATGAATGTAGAAGCTACACAAAGTTGTGTATGAGGTTCATTATCTTTGAAACTTAACAGTGTACACAGAGTTGTATAAACCACAGACATTACCTTTCCCTTAAGTCTAGATGTCAGTAGAGTCAACAGTATTATGAAATCAACTTTAGTGTTATCCTATCTATTCTATGTTGAGAATGTGCAAACATGTTTCAAAGAGGAATTATACGTGTAATTACTATTACATGCCAGGTAGAACTGAAGTTTTCTTATGGTGACGTAGTTGTAGGACTTTACAGTTACCATGACAACAGTTTTCTTTAAGAAGATAAAGGAATCCTAGCTCAGTGTAAAGAACATTAGCAATTCAGAAAATATATAATACCAATAAAGATTTCATATTTATATAGTACTAGAAATAATTATAAAAATGCACAGGTGATACACTTACAAGATTCATAAATAATTAGTCGATTTATCATTTTTAGAGTAATCACCGCAAGTACAAAAGAAAATCTATATAATAAATAAATACAGTTAAAACAACAACCTTTTTTGTTTACATAACACAAAACAATTTATATGATCTACAGTATAAATAAATACAGTTAAAACATTTTTTGTTTACATAACACAAAACAATTTATATGATCTACAGTATAAGTAAATGCAATTAAAACAACAACCTTTTTTTTACATAATACAAAACAATTTATATGATCTACAGTATAAACTAAAAACAGAATTGTTGTTTATAACTGTATTTACTTATAATTTTACACAAGTGTCAGAGAAGAATTTTATAAAACTTCTACCTTGCGCTAATATTTCGTAATGGCTTCAAGCAAAGCAGTGCACCTTGTTTTTATGCTACTATGAGTTTCTCAATGTATGGCTATTAAATACTGTGCCAAATATCTTGTATTAGACTGTACAACTCAGCCAAGTTATTTGATTGCCGTTTCGACTTCACACTATCCATGTAGACTCATAAAACTTTAATAATGTTCATACTGGGATTTTGTGCCAAGCATAGTTACAGGTGTTACATCACCTTCTTTTTTACCTCCTGGTATTGCAGGCCAAGCATAGTTACAGGTGTTACATCACCCTCTTTTTTACCTCCTGGTATTGCAGGCCAAGCATAGTTACAGGTGTTACATCACCCTCTTTTTTACCTCCTGGTATTGCAGGCCAAGCATAGTTACAGGTGTTACATCACCCTCTTTTTTTACCTCCTGGTATTGCAGGCCAAGCATAGTTACAGGTGTTACGTCACCCTCTTTTTTACCTCCTGGTATCATATCATCACATTTTCTCATTATCTTGTTGGCAGATGATTTCACACCCGACGGATCTTGTACTTCAGGAATGACATGATATATATAACAGTCTGATTGTACATGTTAGCAGTCAGGGTGCCATCAATTTTCTGTAGATCTCCAGAACCATTGTCTAAGATGTAGCTCAGATTTAGATTGGTCCATAAAATGGTTCAATGTAGGTGTGTACATTCACCACGATACCATTCTCCTCTCCACGATCAAACAACCCATCGACAATCTGTTAGCAAACAATCTGAATTTGGATTCATCTGTATGTAGCTCAGTGCATCCATGATTTGTAACCTGATGCATATTTCACTCTTTTGGTTTGGCTGTCTCTCCTAAGCAGTGGATTGTGAGTAGCTTCACATCCATTTAAGCAACTTTATAGTAATGTGTATATTACTGTTCTGGAGGTAACATTTACACCTATACTTAAAGCCACATCATTCACAAGATCTCTACTTGATTGCCGTGTATCACGTAAAGAGCATACATTTACTTACTTAACATTGTATTTGAAGAGTGTGCACTTTCTACCTCGATCATTTCTGTTATATACAGCACTAGGTTCACGTATCCTTTTTTAGAACTTCCAAACACTTCGTACTGAAACATGAAATTTTGCTTCAATTTGTCGCATGAAGTAGCTTTTACCAGTCAAAATCTTGGGGTTATAATTTTTCATGTGTTATTTTTGTCCTGGTAATCATGAGTGATTTCAACAAACTATTGCTGGGAATAGTATAACTTAATGTGCTTTCATCAGCATTATGATGGTGTGACGCTGCCTGGTTGGCTGGATGATAGCCAATCACAGCGTAGACCATCAATACATAACTGTACTCTGGTTCATTTAATTATCGTACAATAGATGCTAATAAACTCTCAATATTTGCATTTTATACCGATTTTATTCACTGTTTTCCTTTTATTTCCAATACTATATACACATACACACATATGACGTTTATTATTGCAACGTACAGAGAGTGTAGAAGAATGATACAGAGTTTAGGTATGATGATTAATTGCACTAAATATGGAGGATTTCATAATTTATGAAGTACATATTCGATAGTTTATGTCCATTAGATTAAACTCCATACATAATTCTTCTTTTCTTAGTATAATGTCAGGCATTTCTCATAATGTACTACGTTTTGGCTGCATTGTTTTATTACTTAAAAGAGGAAGTCTACTTATTTTTTCTGACTTTGTTAATGAAACGTACATTTTTACAACACATGAATTGTTACATTAAAATATCTGTATCTGAAGACACAATTTTCCCATAAAAGAACACAGAGTCTGATCCTACCATGTGATAACAATTTTTAACTGACCTTTTCCTTCATAATTACTCAAAAGCCGTTAAGGAATATAAATATTCAGACTTGTTTTCCATTATAATTTGACGAGATGCTAATTCCGTTTCTGAGTTTTGCTCGGAGCAACTCTGTTCCAGTATAATTTCCAGCTTTTACAACTGTATTGCCACTTCCGTTTGTTCTATTGATAACACACATCCAGTAAATTTTACATCGCCATTGATACCTCTATTAAACCCATAATTTGCATTAACTGTTCAACAACTGTTTAATAACAACAAGAAATGAGCACGAATTCTAAGAGAAAGTCGTTTACTGGATTAATTTGTTATAAAGTAAAGGTTCAAGAGATAGGAATATTTTAACTAGATCATTACCTGCGAAAAAATATATAATTAATTTTTGAGAGATTTCAACTTCCATATTAAAACTAATAACGAAGCTAAAAGCTTTTACAAATGAATAAATTGTTTTTTTAACGAGAAAAATATCCTAAAATTTGTCTTAAAATTAACATACTATACTAGTATGTGACTTATTTATGTCTTAGTAATACAGAAAAAAAAGGAAAGATACGACACTGATTTGTAAGTTAGTTAAAATAATCCTACAGCATGTATAGAAAGTCTTTAGTAGTTCTATTTCCACAACTTTTTTAATGTTAGGTACACATTCACACTTTAATTACTTTTACAATAAACTTACTAGATGCTAAAAGAGCAATAACATTCAAAAGCACCATTTCTGAAAACAGAAATAATTAACTATTACTGAAAAAAGATAATATATTAATTAATCGTTCTGAGACAACGACCTTTACTGGGATCTTAAACACAAAAAGACGAGAGTAAGTTCAGAGATCTATTCTTTAACAAGATCAAAGGCTTACTCTGTCGTTGGTAAAAAAAAGAAATATTAACTTATTGTTGAAAACTCTTTTTTAGCAAACCACGAATAACTAAAAAACTGTTAAGAGACAAATCACTGTAAAACCTAACTTTTTATATAAAAACAGGAAACGATTTAATAGGTAACACCACGCTTTCACTAGCTATGAACTGATGAAATGTGTGTAGCCCAGTGTGATCATGTTATTCGTTCACTACAATGAATATGGAATACAAAAACAGCAACGTTTACCATAATGTTCACCAAACCAGTTCCGGCTGTCTCCTCTAACCATCATCAAGCCCAGAAGTAACGTCATCGAGATGAAAAGCAACTGATACCAGCCATCTAACGTGCCAGACGCCATATTGTTCAGCTGTCTGCTAGGAGCTTCTCGTTAAGTTGAATGTTTAGATTTTGTTAGCCGTCGTCTAATGCTCTCGGTAGATGAGAGCCATTGTTCGATAGTCAACGTTGGAGCATCTGACACTAGCACTCGAAACACCGACGTCGGATACCGACAATCTAACCCAGCGCCACCGAGGAAAGGAAAACTTGCTTGTCACGCTTGCGCATGCGTTTTCGATTTATAAGAAATATTTTACTTATTTTGTTTTTCATGTTTTAATTTACACTTTGTAATATATGTTCTTTGATTGTAAAGAAATCATGAAATGGCTTATTTGTTAAGTAAGTATCGTGTTTCATAATGGTGAAATGCACATATTTGAAAAGTACGATGCTTCTCCACTTGTTTTATCATACTAGTATTAAGGCACTATTTACATTTGACGTTATTAAAAAGACAATGGTAAGCTGGGAAGATAGAATATCATATATAGCAAAGAAAGAAAATAAGCTGGTTGAAATACACTTTCTAACAGATGGGATAGCGCAGATTCTGGATGTCTGAATTGTGGTTGGTACTAAAGAAAGTTCGAGAACCGCTGACATATATGCTCTTGAGAGTGTATACCGTTAGGTATCATAATATATGTGTGAGAAACGATTTGGGACACTTAATATAAAAGTTTGTTAAGAAAACAATACATTGAGCACATTCAAATTTGAGTTTTAGTCTGAGGATGATTTTAGCTAGTTTTTCAGCTTCAGAACTTGCTGCTTAGTTGGTGGTCTATCTTCGGTAAAATGTTTGTACAAGAATATATATTAGTTTACGTGATTTAGCCCTTGCTAACAATGTTGAGTACAGGATTATCACACAAACTTTTTTTATCATGGGTTGAGAAGAAGTTTTTGAAGTAACATTATCACAGTTTAAAGTTTTGGTTTATGCTAATAAAACATATATAACGCACAGTCGTTTTAAATTATTACTTGATGATTTAAATTTTCGTCCATGGCAATTGAATATAGAAATGTTGCGATAATGTTCATATTAAAAAAATAATAACAAATGTGTTTGTACATTTATGTTACGTATTTCTTTTCTTTTGGTGAGTTAAAAAAGACTCAAAACCCCATGTATTTGTTTGTTTCTTGTTGTCATTTAGTACAAAACTGCACAATGAGCTCTCTATGCTTTGCTCAGCACGGGTATCGAAACCCGACTTTTAGTGTTGTAAGCCTGCAGACGTACCGCTGAGGTGTTAGTAATATTAAGACAGTTTTGTGTAAACTAAAGTTGATAGTCTGTGTCACTTATGCTCGGATCATCCTGAACTAACACATTATTGTTCAAACCCAAATTTCAGCAGTAAGCTTTAATAATTGCGAAGTTAGTATCTCACATTTAGGTCGAAAGTCCATAACAAGTTTGATTTAAAAACTTATCGTAGTAGTCAATATTCATTCTAGAGAATGTGTATTAATGCATACAGAAGTTGAGTACGTCATATACACCTGGAAAAAAGTTAAGCATCCCCAAATATTTTTCAGGATTGCTTATTGAAAATAAGGTTTAATTTTCATGATGTTGAGCAATGTTCATAATTTCAAACATAATTAAAAGGATGTGAACGTTCAGGTGTGACATTTAAATCAGGCGCGTTTTTTTCCCCACGTGCAACTTGCTCCATTCTTCACGTCCAATATGCACTATTTTCTCGTGCATCAAATCCGTATTTAAGT